>NW_022991186.1:266842-475105 GCF_902827175.1 Gymnodraco acuticeps
TACAACCTTGTTGACAATCCAAGGGTGAGTTTTACCTCCAGGTCCGGCCACTACTGTGTCCCAACAACAAATGCGAGGCTTAGACACTGACCTCGGCCAGACACAAATCAAATGAAATGTTGTTGCGGCGCACTTACCTCCCCGTTTACCTCCCCGTCCTCATCAGCAGAACCAATTTTGGTACGACTCAAGAGGGGCTTTGTGAGAAATGGACCGTTAGGGGAAATAGTTTATCTCAAATGAACTGATGTGTCTCTTTGTGTTGCTGTGTTTTCTTCAGAGGCAGCTTCGAACAGGACGTGGAGAACGGATACCAGCAGAACCCGGATACCTGCCACGGTGAGATGGATATTCATTCTCAGTCATTTACATAAGCAATAAAGAAATAGTTAAAAAAGCACCTATTGACTGCCATCGGATCGTGATGGCAGAGCGACAGCAGGCACAAGTGATTGCTGATCTATCAGATTATAATGGAGCATTACGATGTATTTATTTCAGCGAGGGCAGCGATTCAGTCCACGCTGAAGGAGCTTGAAGAGCAGTTTGTCCGCCCCCGTTCACCGTCCCTGCTGGAATAATGCTCTCAAGCTTTCTGTGTTAATTAAGCATAGCTCATATTAGGGTTATTATATAAGACAAAGTGGGTTGTTGTGACTCGTTTGAATGTGATCAGAACCACAAACAGGACAATGAATTCCCATTCGAAATGAATACAGGAAACTTAACCCATCACACTGATGTCATTCTCATTTTTTCATTTCTTTCTCCAGATGTCCTGGCGACAACTCGCAAGCAAAACACGGCGCTGGATTCGGCGTATGGTCAGTGAACATGCCTTTTTTCATTTAGCCAGTCACCGCTGAGTGCTAACAAGCTAAAGGCTAGCAAACTGGGCTCAATCTAGTTGTTTCTTTCCTCCAATACATGCAGTATATTATTATTCCTACGCATTTTGAATCTGTTTTTGCGTCTGTGAAGTTCACGTGTCAAAATGAAGCGTACAGAGAGTCGTGTTTCCTCGGAAAAGGACGATAAAGAATCACATTCAGTTCAATTCTATTAGATTTATTGGCATTATCAAAAAATCACCAAAACAGTTTACAGAATGAAATCCCCACAGAGGAGAAATGTACTTTGTTACAGCAGAAAACCTAAGAAGCATGCTTACAAAAGTATTAAAGCAAAACAAAAGTTACACAATTTACGAAATATACATCCTGTAACAGTTCTGAGGATTGAGCAGCCAGGTATATATAGCACAGTTATTAAGTAATGCCGATCTAGATCCCTCCGCCTCGCGTCGGGCTCCTGATCAGCCTGTCGGTGTTCTTTCCCCATAATGACCGCGTCGCTGCACATTATCCCGCTTATTACACGAACACATTCTCAACAAAGTAACGTTATGAATCCCAATATTAATTGAAATGCTTTTATGGATTTAGAAAATGATTTTATTGATTTAAAAAATAGTTGTATTGATTTAAATTGACATGCATCCGCTAAGAAAAATAGTCCGTTGTTACTGTTTGAACTAACGTAGCAACGGCAGGAACTGCTTCGATAGCGTTTTTGAGGAGCTTTTTGATTACAGATTTGAAAACATCGCTGCTTGCTTTAAAAGTAGCACAATTCATGATGTCAAACCTTGGAAGTATCTAGATATCCCTGCCCTAATGCCAAAGGAACTGCCAACTGAATATGTGTCGCCGTTTGATGTCTATGTCTGGACCGCTGCGTAAAAAGGAGGGTTTCTGCCCGTTACTTCTCCGCTGTTTTCTTGTCCCTCTTGTCTTTTTCTTTTCTTCACTGGGGACTCATCAGCCACTAACCATTCCTCCAAATTACTGTGCTCTCCAAATATATTAAAATTAATGTTAAAATCCTCCATGTTGCTATCACACGACAGCGGAAAACTAAAGACAATCAGACAGTTTGCTTTTCAAACTGTTACATTTGAAAAACAGTTAGAGCGTCTCTTGTCAGTTTGAAAAGCCAACGGCAGGAACTGCTTGCGTTTTTGAGGAGCTTTTTGATTACAGATTTGAAAACATCGCTGCTTGCTTTAAAAGTAGCACAATTCATGATGTCAAACCTTGGAAAGTATCTAGATATCCCTGCCCTAATGCCAAAGGAACTGCCAACTGAATATGTGTCGCCGTTTGATGTCTATGTCTGGACCGCTGCGTAAAAAGGAGGGTTTCTGCCCCGTTACTTCTGCGCTGTTTTTCATGTCCCAGTTCGAAAAGCAAACTGCATGCAGTTTGCTTTTCGGCCCAACTGTATGCAGTTAAATCGACCGGACTTCTTTCTGAAGATGTGAGCGTCCTTAACAACGGTCAATAAGTCCTTGACAGCGGTCTGTCTGTTCGGTATTAACAACGTGTCACGTGTTCTGAATTGACCAATCAGAATCGAGTATTCAACTAAGCCATGTAATAACGGCATATATATATATATTGCACATAGTTGTGTCCGGCAGTGGCTCAGTCAGTAGGGGCTTGGACTGGGAGCTGTAGGGTCGCCGGTTCAAGTCCCCGACCAGACCTAAATATGGAGTGTGGACTGCTACTTAGAGAGGTCCCAGTTCACTTCCTGCCCTGCCGTGGTGCCCTTGAGCAAGGCACCGGACACCCCCCTTCCCCCACTCACTCCCATTGCTCCCCGGGCGCTGTACTCTAGCTGGCCCCCAGTACTAGACTCCTGGTGCTAGGATGGGTTAAAAGCAGAGAACACATGTCACTGTGTGCTCTGCATGTGAGACCATTACAGAGGGGTTCATCCCTCCCAGTTCTATTCTATTTGGTTGGTATTTAACAGAGTTGAACCCCCCTCCTGTATTCCCTGATATGCATACAAAGTCAATGATTCTTCACTTTACAACTTGGGAGGTTTCAGAATATTTAGCGGTGGCAGCTGAATGGCCGGAGCCACCTCTCCTGCTCTGCCTCTCTGACAGCTTAAACATTGAAGCCATTGTCCGAAGCATCAGAGCTCTAATGCCCCGAATCAAGAAGGATCATCATCCCCGTCACGTCCCATTACCCCCCCGCTGGCCACTGCGCTGCCCCTGGCACGGCCCGAATAGAAATAAAAAGGCTGGCAAGCTGGCAGCCGCTCAGATAAGACCGAGGAGGTGGCGCTCGGACACATTTTCCAACTGCAACATTTAAAAAATATAAGATAAGACGAGGTATTTATCCTGAAGGAAATTGTTGTGCCAGAGTTACACAAATACAATAAACACAGCAGCATAATAATAATAAAACTGTACACTAACAGTGCCGTAAAAAGAGCATTTAAATATCTACAGGAAACATAGACAGTCACATAATTAACAGTAGTTACTAGTGCAAAAATCGTAGTGGAAGATACGTAATTACACCTTTATTTATTAATTATTTATCCGTTTTTTTCGACTCGCTCAAAGTCCGTTTTTGTCACTGGACAAATTTGGAGCTAATGGAGGTTGATCCAACACTCTGATGAGTCGGCCATTACGGCTGAGCAGAGCCATCCATCCTGCGTCTCTCATAAGTCTCTCGCCCCCCCGAACAGAGACCACTTTGTCTGCCAGAGGCTTCGGCCCAGACCTCCTCACTCCCACAGCGCCTCAGTAGTGATGCAGCCCCCCCGCTGGAGGAATTACCACTCAGTCGGTAGCTAGTCTTGATAAGCAAAGCCATCTCTCATCACCCTGACACTGTTTGAAGTGCTCAGCCACATTCTGTCTCTGCTGTTTTCTAGCCTATTCACACAAAAAGCCTTTTAAGTCTCTGTAGATCAATTATCAGCTTTCCTAGACAATAAAACACCCCATATACCAAACAAAGCTGTTGTCTCACAGGGGCTCCGTTCCCCCGTTCGAAAGGCAAAGGCAGAGAGGTTTTCTTTCTTTCTCTTCCTGCCACAAACAAACACCGGCAAAGAAAAAGGACGTTAGACAAACACCTGCCAGTGTAGGTAATCAAATATCCCTCTGTTTTAACTTCATCAAAAGTAAAAAGGGGGACGACGAACACGGTCCTACGTGCACTCTCAGAATAACTCAACCGTTATGAATTGAAGTAATGAAGGCCTGGAGCTGTTGTCCGGTGTGCCACGGCCAAACGGCCCCTGGCGTACAGTTTTAATTTGCGCGGCGCAGATGGTGACCTGACGGGGTTCCTCGTTCAGAGCGAGGTCTGTCAACTGGCTCGCTGTGTGTGTGTGTGTGTGTGTGTGTGTGTGTGTGTGTGTGTGTGTGTGTGTGTGTGTGTGTGTGGTGTGTGTGTGTGTGTGTGTGTGTGTGTGTGTGTGTGTGTGTGTGTGTGTGTGTGTGTGTGTGTGTGTGTGTGTGTGTGGTGTGTGTGTGTGTGTGTGTGTGTGTGTGGTGTGTGTGTGTGTGTGTGTGTGTGTGTGTGGTGTGTGTGTGTGTGTGTGTGTGTGTGTGTGTGTGTGTGTGTGTGTGTGTGTGTGTGTGTGTGTGTGGTGTGTGTGTGTGTGTGTGTGTGTGTGTGTGTGTGTGTGTGTGTGTGTGTGTGTGTGTGTGTGTGTGTGTGTGTGGTGTGTGTGTGTGTGTGTCCCCTGCTAACATTATGCCTGGCTTATTAGTGCAGTGAGCTCGAGCCAATAGCAGCATGCGCCTCGTCGGACCTCAAGGACAACAGAGAGCTAATAATGCAATCAAGATGTGGAGTGTGTCATCAAGATACATTTGTTTGATAATACAAAGGCCCGTGGCAGCTCATGCCCAGCGTGTTCCTCGGCATATGCTTGAAATTACTCCAAATGTAGCCGTCGTAATGTTTCGCCTCAAGGTGACGGAGATTTCTGTGAAACAGTTTAGCTCCGATGAGGTCGTTGGAAAAGACTTGATGAAACAGAAACATCATTTAGTCAGCCACCGGTATCTATTTCTACTCATCTGGGGAAACACTTAGCAGTTTAGACGGTGGTGGGAGGTCATAGACGACTTTAAAAAAACATATGGGGGGGGATTTGTCTGTAAAATAAGATGGAGAACTAGGATGAAATTACTAATGAGAGGTTCAATAATAATGCTAGACTGACATTTGAATCATTGGGTCAAATCATGACGTCAACATTTGCGAAGCGGAGTATCTTCAGATTTCCAGATACTTGAGTTATGACGTTAATTGCGTAAATGGGAAAGCACATGTAAATATTTTTGGGAGAATCAATGAATTGCTATATAAAAGGACATATTTTATGATTTTATTTTCAAAAACTGGATACATTTTCTATATTATTGTAAACCATATTAAATTATAAGATGTGTTACACCCATATTTTGCCGTTATTACACCCATATAACACCAACATTACACCCCGTTATTAAACCCATATTACGCTTGGACCAAGCCGCTCAAATGACTGCATCCCCCAGGATACAGGAAGCATTACAGGGTGAACATGCTAATGATATATGTCTTTATGTGAGTTGTGTTCGAGTGTGATATTAGCAGCACAGCAAGAAATATTCCGGAGCATCGTGGACATGTCATTGAAGATGTGTGATGTGTGCCAAAGCTGCAGAGGGTGAATGTGGGCATTAAGCAGCTGGAGAGGTGGATCCTCATCATCAAACTTTATTGTCAATATTTCAGTTTGTGTACAGACGGAGAGATCGAAATACCGTTTCCCACAATTCCAAATACAAATATATGTGAAAATATGTATAAAAATATGTACACAATCAACAGACACATGAGATATAAATAAAAGCAATCAATATACAAAGTAACGTCACTTCATGCTGAATCTGCAGGGATGGATGCATTTATTTCCCTGTGTGCTCATCTCTCATCTTTTTATTTATTGTTTATTAACGGGTGATGGTTTTTCTCTCCACTCACCCTCATTTCTCTGAGGTTTATTTTTCAGGCTGATTCACATTCCACTAATCACTCACTCTGTTGCCCCCCTCTTCCTCCTCCCCTTCGTTACAACCACAGGGAAGACCACACCCACAAGCGCCAGCTCCACCTATCACGTGGCGGCATTCCCAAAGGAGGCAGGTGACCCTGACAGAGGTACAGGTCCTGATGCCCCTCCCCCCGTTGGGGAACAAGGGTCACCTGACTCGGAGCCAATCAGTGTGGAGATGGAGGGTAAGGGGGAGGGATTTTATGTACTTAGTGAACCTGCAAGGGGATTGCACTGCTGGGCCCTGAACGCCTCATCTTACGCTTCTAACCAGGCTGACCACTAACAACTAAATATAACAATGGTTTCACTCTGGAAGAACGGCACGTATGCATGCACTGAATCCAATCGCAAGCTGCTTCTCCACAGTAATGGCACTCATTCACAACGGTAATGTAAAAATGACAGTGGAGGCTAGGGCTGCTCAATTAATCGTATTTTAATCGCGATTATAGCTCGCAACGATTACGAAAACAACGTAATCGAAATAAAACAATTATTTATTTATTTTTTTTCAGTTGAATTATACTTAAAGTTCAGGGTAATCAACTGTTAAAAACATACTTGAAAAAATATTGTCCAATAAATGGATGTTTTCAAAGTCAATGAATTGTTTTTGTATTATTTGACTTTAACTCTATATTTATTTGTTGTTCCTTCCTTTTCTTTTCTCTTCACTATATCTGTAAAGCGTCTTTGAGCACCTGTAAAAGCGCTAACAAATTAAATCTATTTTTATAATCGCAATTACAATTATTGACCCAAATAATCGAGATTATGATTTTTGCCATAATCGAGCAGCCCTAGTGGTGGCACATTTAAAGTACCCTCTGTCTTTCAAAAAATACATTTTCCTGATGCTTTTGAATCGTCAATGAGGAGTCTACTCCCGTTTGTGAAGGAGCATTGAAGAAGTCATGTGACGCGACGCATGCTAATGTGTGTGAATGCTCTCCCAGGGTGAAATGACACTTTCATCAGCTCACTAACACTTAACTCACTACTTAAACCAATCTCTTAGCGAATGGCAGAAAGCATTGCTAATTGATTTTCTTAATCTATACACTTCATTAGTCACGGCGTTACATGACGTGATGCATAATTTTCCCGGGGAGCTTCACTTAGAGCTTCCACTGATTTGAAGCCTGTGTCGTTAGATGGAAAGGATTAATGATAAGTCAATTCCACAGCGGATATACATTCGAAAAACCTGGTTTGGATAGAGGATTTTAAACGAGGACCTTATTGTCCAGTTATGTTCAGCCGTATATCTCGATGTACTCAACGCTGCAGAAGATTTAATGACTTGTAATAAATACTGCAGTGTCTCTAATGAACTCTTCAAATCAAGTAGAGAACCTAAGTCTAAACAACACCGCTCCCTCATGGCCTTCCTTCCCTCATCTTTTATTTAGCTCCACAAATATTACCGCAATGTTTTCAAAGCACAAGTCAGGTAGCATCCCTCTCCCTACGTGACAATTAATTTACAATTATAATTTACTTTCCCATTCGGAGGAACGCTGTAAGGTCACGTCCCTGTGCAGCTGACACAGAATTCAAAAAGTTTAGAAAGCCAACTTCTTGCTTCCACAACTCGACCAAATCTGTCGTCAAAACTAACGTGTTTTTTTAATCTAACTTTCTAAATAAAAGAGTGAATTGTTTTGGAATCACTATTGAATAAATCAGCTTTTGAGCGTTTCCCAATTTCACCAAAGTAATCCACAAGAAAGGGAATGGATTCGAACAGAAAATCAAGGCGCACTGCTTTTATTGAAGTACAACAAATACTTGTAAAAGCCCTACATGACGCAACAAATTAGAGCGCAGATGATAAACTGCCCACTGCTTCTTCAGGGTATTAATCACACACATAGGCAACAACATTTGGCAACCACATACTCAACAAATTAAAGAAATATATGTATCTTTTAAGCTATTGATATTGAAACTCACGTCATATGCAATGCCGTTACGCTCTTATTGACACCCTTCCAACTTTTTGGGCAGTAGCCTCTACTCTCTTTAACAAACCCTGACACTAAACTGCCCTAGGGTCATTTGTAGTCATTGGCTGTCTGGACCATTTAAAGGTGGGGTAGGTAATTCACTTCAGAAACACTTGTTATATTCCATGGAATGCTCTTAACGTCCCGATAGCAATGAATACATTAAGTGCTTTGACAATAAATACATACAAACATCTGTGGAAGCCGTGGCGCTGTAAAAAGCACGACCAATCTTCTGAGCCGGCCCGGCTAAAAGTAACTGGATGGCCTACCTGCCTGTCAGCCTTCCATCTGTGCACAAACTTATCTCGTGCCCTCATTGGTCATGAGCGCGTTCGTGTGTGTGGAGGAGGGGCTCTGTGAGGAAGTCTGAAGGAAGGGGCAGATTTTTTTTCGGCTGCGTATTTTCAAATTCTAGCGCACTCGAGCTGGTTTCTCCATTCTTACCTACCCTGCCTTTAAAGTGATGTTTAATAAAAGCCAATTAAAACACTTATCAATGAAGCAACAACATCACCTGTAAGTGATTGCGATCCCTGTCTAGACGAAGTGAACGGCACTAATGCACTGTTAAAAAGCTCCAAATCCTTATATTTTTTATGTTGAATCATCAACTCATTTTGGCTTGATAAAATGGCTTGATCCATGCATTGATTAATCTTTCAGCTCTAAAGGTTATACTGTTGGGCTGGATGTTTCTGATTTGTGTCTTTACAAATGTCAAGGAGATGTTGAAAGAGGTTTCTTCCTAGAATTGACAGTTTTAGTTTCACCGTAGCTTTCTACTCTCCCATTATTAAAGTAGTCAAATGTGTAATCTCCCAGAAACAGACTCTTCAACACACCATCCAGCTACCCCAATAAATGGCATGACCTATAAAACTCCAACCAGTTTTTGAATATTTGATGACATCTTGATCTTTATCGGCCCGAGCCTCGTTATTTCTTCCATTTTTTATTTGACGGTTTGTTCCAGCTGATTAATATAACCTTGCCAGGAACAAAACGTCTCTTTGACCCTGATATGAATAGAACAGAGAAAGTTGTCCTCCTTCTAAAGATTGATTCCTGCAAGTTTAGAAAGAAGATACAGTTGATTTGGATGTGATTCAGCAAATACAAAGCGTTAGAAGTGGTTTTTTCGCCCTCATTTTGCTGCTTTATGGCACAGGCACCATGTCAGGAGTCCATAAATCCCCAGCGAAGGAAACAAGCTTTCCATTCAAGCAGACAGACTCCCCGGCTGCAATGATGAGCTACTCAGGCTCAAATGAGAAAAGCCCATAACAAATAAATAACCAGCAGGGGTCTGAGCCGGTTGTAGGATGTAATGGAAACAGCAACCCAATCTATTTCAGCCAGAGACTGTGAAGCTGCCGGTTCAATCAGAGCAGCAGGCCGGGTTGATAAGGAAGCAGAGGAGCCGGAGTGGAAGTAACAGCATCACAGTTTCAAGAAGAAACCCCCCCCCAACCCCTCGCCCCAATCTCACTTCCTGTCCATTTCTCACCACCAGATATCTGCTTTTCTGTCTGTACCTGCTGCAGCGGTGTCACAAATACATCTCCCAGCAGCCACTCGGTGGGCCAAAACACAACCGTGCAGAGATGGCCAAATACAGTGAAGCTATGAAAGAAAGACAAAGACACCTGACGTTACAAAACACTACAATTAATATGTATATCTAATTTGTAACATAGAACATCGTCTTTGCCTAAATAAATGACAGGCTAAGTTTCAAACCAGCAACTGTTATCGTAAACATACAACAGTAGACTCTATGGAGCGGTGCCGTGATGTTTTGTTTCTGTAGTCACGGTTACGTCCCCTATTGGTTTGTAGACTGGTGTAAAACCATCAAGTTTGGCATTGTTGGAATACCGGTGGAGGAAAGTACAAACAAACAGTGATCAAGGCTTCATTACTCAGCCAAAATGTTACAGAAGACACACTAAGAAAGGGTTAAAGTACAGCAGTAGGACGATTTTATTACTTAAGCTGATGGCCAAATATAGGCTATTAAGTTACCCTGCGACTATGTACATTTTTCGAAAACTGAATTTTCACAGGTGGCGCTAGCGAGCATGTTGGAAATGTTGCACCCATCGACTCCAGAATGTAAACATTTTCACCCGTCCTGGCAGCGTTGCCAAATGTCGCTAGATGAATAGTGTCGTAAGCCCCCTCAAAAACAGGTCGAATCCCCAGACTATGAAGAATAAGAATTCTATGCAGGTCTTCGCACACTTCGTGCTCAGAAAGACAAAGATACCGTAAGTTACGATTAAATAGATCTGTGTAGCTAAATTGTAACATAGAACCTCGTCTTCGCTCAACAAATAACAGGCTAAGTTTCCAACCCAGCAACGGTTATCGTAAACATACAACCAGTAGACTCTTAGGAGCAGTGTAGTGAAGACGTGTTGCTGTAGTTAACTATTAGATTAAGGGCTATGGTATAAGACCATAGAGTTTTCATGGTTGTTTCATGGAACATACCGGGCGAGGAAAGTAAAAACAAACACTGAACAAGGACTTATTCATCTGCCAAAATGTTAATTTTATTACTTAAGCTACACACGTTCAAATATAACCTGTAGTGCGTCCAGGCTTTAAATCTTTTTAATGTATTTCAAAGTGCCTAACCACTCGTTGTTGATTCTGTTTCCATAAGTGCTGTAAAAACACTTGTGTAATGAGACACTCATTTAAACACGGTGTAGTCAAACCCTAATAATAGACCCCAGAACTTACTAACTTCGACTTGACTCAAATAACTTTAGACTCAACCTGCACTTGCCCCTAGAGCAGTGGTTCCCAACCTGGAACTCAGATGATTTGAGGCCAAATATCATATTTAGACTTTGTTTTTTATTCTTTTATTCTTTTTTTTGTACATATAATTGTAACGCAATACATGATTGTCACTAAAAGCCTTGTCTCTATATTACAATAAAATATACAAAATAATTGATTAATTAATTTCAATACAAATTCAAGTTAGTATTAAAGGCATAAAAAGACAGAAATGTATAATTCTTTCTTTAATAGAAATGTTTCTTCTGCCCGTAAAGTGTCCAAACCGGGCTTTTCTGTATAAGCGCATTTTTAGTCCTTTTTCAGTTGGATTATTCGTCACAGTTGCTCCGATCAGATCGGTCTCCTCCATTTTGTAGATTATTTACGACTTTTGAATCCACATAAACACATCGGCAAAATCCGGTTTACTTTGAGCATGGGTTTTAAACAGTTTAATCCCTTTGTGAATTGGTTCCACTTGCGCCGTCCTTTAATTTCTTCATACAGCGGGAATCCAAATGAATTAATCCTGAGTCCAATAACCATCAAAGTCGCTCCAATAGTGCTCCTTAATTACGCTTTCATCCTCCTTTAACAACATACTTCACATTCATCCAGTTTGTGACAGTAGTTGTAGCATTTTTGAGACTTTTAAACTTTAATTACCGCTGTTGAGCCCCCCCCCCCCCCCCCCGGGGGGCGCAACTTCCAACAGGAGTCATTTGGAGTTGCTCTTGGGAAAAAAGGTTGGGAACCCCTGCCCTAGAGGATACGAAAAAGCTCTACTTATCTTATTAATATACACATTTTTAGCTAAAGTTAGCTACCCAGCTAGCGATCAGGCTACATTTATACATACAACCACTAGTCACTAAATGCCTTTTTTACAGCTGATATTTTGACTTGCCATAGCAGGAAAAGAAAGGAACATTACTATACTAGTACTATTACATCATTAGCAGTGGCTGAATTGACAGTGTGACAGCGAGAGTAATACAAAGGCCATCAAACTGAGACAGCTAAATGGAATTCAGCCATCATGGATTTTATAATAGACATCTACGTGTTTCCTGCTGTGACATATCACAATGTCTTTAATGGGGGTTGGACTATTAACACAAGCGTTCCCTTGAAGACATTGTTAGTAACTGACTAATTGATATGGTTAGCAATTACCTGTCTGTTTAACTCCATTTGGAGAGCATGGTGTGATGTAGAGACATTTTAAAAAGCCCATTTCGGCACCTGGGCTTGTTAAATAATATGTAAAATATCAATCAGATGAAACACAAGCAATTAAAATGCACAGTGGCACGTGGGGTCATCATGATAGACAACACCCAGGTTTAATCGCTTGATTTGGATCTGCTCCTAAATGTATTGAGTTCTCCCATTTTACCAAGATTCATTCAAATCAACAAGTTTGTTTTACTGTTAAACAAGTTCAATCAAAAACAATACCTCCTTGGCTAGCGTAATTAATATTCCAGTTTTGCTTTTATGAATGAAAATGTGTAGCGACAATACAAATATTCTTTAAAATAAGTACAGTCTGTAAGTCAGTTGCTATTTTCACATTTATTTATTTTTCGGCTGTGGAAGAACTCTTCACTTTTAATAGATGTGACAGGTGAGACAGCTCAGGAAAGTTCCCAGAGTTCCCACAAGTTTTCCTTTCAACGAAAATCCCCTTCAAGAACACGGGTAGAAGTAAATTATCGGTAAATCCATTTCACCAGTAAATGTCAGGGAGATGTAAAGACTATAAGCTTTAAGAAATTATTAAAAAGACAAGCATCGCTTAACACTTGCACCCCTGGTAATCCTCAGTTATGGACAGATAAAAGCCGTGAGCTGAGATATTGGCTCAGAAGTGGGAAGTTGAACTACATTCTGTAAACTCCACGGAGAACCTGTTGACCAGCTGCTATTTAGAAAACTGTGAGCCAGGTTGAGCCCACCTTTTCTAAATTCGAGCAAGCAGTAAAATGTGTGTTATCAAAACCGTGGCCCACAATACTCCTGGTCCTCTGTTTTGTTTTCTACCCCCTCTTGACCTTTTTTCCGTGACTCCTGCACATGGAGATGGACTGGCGTGGGCTGGACTTAAAAAGCCAGGCTAGCAGCTAATTTAGCTGACAAGCACAGGGGGGACGGCTTCGATGAGAGAAGGAAGCGGAGCAGGCGTTTCCAAACTCATTAAAACGTGGCGGGAGGAGAGCAGAGAGTGAACTCGGGCTGACTCTCCCCGTGAGGAAGAGCAGGCGTCCTGGGGGGGGGGGGGACATCGATGCCAGTGCGTTTTCTAAAGAGTTATTTATACTTCTGAAGTCCATGGCAACAGACACCGCCTGAATCATCCAGTCACTGATAGACTCCGTCACAATATCTACTGCTCAGACGTTCATCATCACTATAAGCACTTGTGATAAATATCTCAATGTTTACCTCTTAAAATGACAGCATGCAATATAGAAACCAATATATAGGGTTACATATCTGTAAAGCGTCTTTGAGCACCTGTAAAAGCGCTAACTAATTAAATCTATTATTATTATAGGGTTTAATATAGACCACAACTATTTTCAGCTATAATCTTTGCAAAGAACCAAACTCAAATCTAAAATGTATTCGTGTCAGTGGCAAATTGAACTAAAGACCATCTTGCTATTTTAACACAACAGTCGAATGCCAAATCAGGCCCGATTTCCAACTCCACCTTCATTTTGAGACACGCGCTACACACCTGTTGTGTTTTGTGACTACTTTTTGCATGGTTGCGATGCTAGCTGGTCACAAAATCTGCACGCACACAGACACACTGACACTAGCAAGGTGAGAATAGCACCAGTGTTGCTGTCGCAGGAAATGATAATAAACACCGTCTACCACAATGCATCAGTGTTACTGAAATGACCCAAACTTGAACACAATAAGCCAACGTTTGACTTTTAATTTCACCAATGCTTTTTAAAGAAGTCACTTTTTCTAAACGATAGAAACTTGGGAAGTTGGACTTTAAAATATTAAATATATGTTAAGATCCATAAGTCTGCAAATCTGAAACATGTTCGTTAAAACAATTAAAATCCACCGCTTGCCGTCACATTTTATTCAGGTTGACCCTACTGGCAACTCTAACATGATTCACCTTAAGTCAGGCCATGATACACGCACACACTCACACACAGACACTCACACACACTCACACACAGACACTCACACACACTCACACACAGACACTCACACACACTCACACACAGACACTCACTCACACACACACACTCACACACAGACACTCACACACAGACACTCACACACAGACACTCACACACAGACACTCACACACAGACACTCACACACAGACACTCACACACAGACACTCACACACAGACACTCACACAGACACTCACACACACAATCGCACACACAGACACTCACTCACATTCACACACACACACACACACACAGACACTCGCACACACACAGACACTCGCATTCACACACACACACACGTACACACACACAGACACTCACTCACACACAGACACTCACACACACACACCACATACACACTCACACACACACTCACACACAGACACTCACACACACACACTCACACACACACACACACTCACACGTACACACACACACAGACACTCACACACACACACACACACACAAACAGACACACACACAGACACTCACACACACACACTCACACACACACACACACACACACTCGCACATACACACACACACTCGCACACACACTCACACACTCGCACTCGCACACACTCACACTCACTCACACACTCACACACACACTCACACTCACACACACTCACACAGACACTCGCACACACTCACACAGACACTCGCACACACACTCACACACATACACACACACATACACACACACACACACACACACACACACACACTCACACACTACTTCACTTGTTGAAACTGCCAATGTGTAGTCCCTGAGTCATAGTCATAGTGTAATGGCACTCATTAAAGGTCACACAGAACTGGGCCATTCCTCCCCTGCTCAGCACACCAGCACTTTATGGCACTTTTATAAGTGACATCATGTTTTACTTAAAAAAACACACACTGCTCTGAGCTGTAAAAAGTCACCTTAAAGGCATTACACACAGCCAATACTTCACTTTCCATAACCGGCACTTTTTGAATAGCTCTTTATTCCACACCGGCTATTAAAGCTCACCCAGTGTCAGGATGGAGAGCGATCCTCGGGGCCCGCAGTGATCAAACCCACCGAGCAATCCTCCCGACTCCTCCTCACCCCTCACCCTTTACTCTCCCTCACTGACCTCTGAGGAGTAGTTCCATCTTTTACCTGCCTGTTCTCCTCAGTAACACTAACCCTTTAGCTGCACCTGCCTCCTTTGTTGAATCCCCTCTCACCGACCCTTCTCTCACCGTCGTTTTTTATGACATGCTTTTCCGGTTTTACAGGCGATGGCTGAAAGTGCGCGCAGGTGTTTGAGTGGACCTGCGAGCAGTTTCTCCGTCTCTTAAAGCAACAGTTCACTCCAAAGACAGCGCCATGACAGATTTGGATTTAAGCGGAAAGACAGAGCTGTAAAACAAAGTTTACGTGGAAAATACAATTCCAGTGAGGTCTCAACTAGCTTCCTCCCCTTGTGTTTGTTTCTTGCTAGAACAACATAGTGAGATTTAAAAATGTTTCAGCATATCTTCAGAAACTGACTTTGGCGTGGACTGTCTCTTTAAGTTCGTTGGTAAAGCCAAGAAGTGCGGCTGAATCATCACAGCAACTGTTTGCATTGGAACCATGTTGCTTTACCAGCCAATGAATGGATCCTCTGTCTCTCAGTTTCTAATGCAACTGCATGTAAAACAAATCTACAAAAAAGTCAGTGCATGTGCTCTGCCTGATTTAATGATGTATCATAAATAACATTCTTCAGATGACACTTTAAAGGGCCGCATTGTTGAATACCTTATTTTCTTATTTCACCCTGGTGATAATTAGCCATGCAGATAATTAATATGTTCACATATTTGCCCCTTAATACATTACATTTGACTTATAACAAGTATAAGTTGTAACTAACTTACAGTTGAAAATGTTGGGTTTGTGGATTTATTTGTATTTTTAGAAAGACAGTTTTGGGGTTTCTTCAAATGTATTTTTTGTAATGCTTCAATCAAACAAAACTCTTATGCGTTTGTAATGTGAATGAACCTCCTCTTCAATCGACCTCTATCTGTTGTGTGAGTGTCAGAAACTAACTGTGACCGCTGCCTAAAAACTGGAGTTACCTTGAAAGCACAGGTGTAAATATTGAAGGGGCTTCCTACACTCAGTATGGCTCTGATTGCCAGATGCCTAATTGGCCAGTATGCAATCAGAGGGGTAATGCAATCTATGCTCTCTATGCATCAGCACACCTGGAATTCAGTGCAATGCAGTGTTCATACTTTCAACTGGAATGAGTCTGTTACATTACACCATATCACCTGAGCTAGTGTGCGTATATTAAACTGCATCCAATTGGCTAAGCACTGAGGTGGAACATTATGCAAATGTCTAATAACAAGTGTACTGTACATGATTGAATTCCCTCAGTCACTGTGTGTGTGTGTGTGTGTGTGTGTGTGTGTGTGTGTGTGTGTGTGTGTGTGTGTGTGTGTGTGTGTGTGTGTGTGTGTGTGTGTGTGTGTGTGTGTGTGTGTGTGTGTGTGTGTGTGTGTGTGTGTGTGTGTGTGTGTGTGTGTGTGTGTGTGTGTGTGTGTGTGTGTGTGTGTGTGTGTGTGTGTGTGTGTGTGTGTGTGTGTGTGTGTGTGTGTGTGTGTCAGTGCGCAGACATCAAGTATTAAAACTGTCAAATTACCGAAGCCCGCAGCAAGGTGGCACAGCTCTGCTTTTCACCTGCATTTGAAAAAATAATCCATTTGTTCCGATCCTCAACCCCGGGTAGTCTTTCAGGAGTTAAATTGTTATTTTTAGTGTGTAAGAAATACATCTCAAGCCTTAGCGGGAGTGGGTAACGCTCGCCTCTGGGGCTTTTTTCTCTCGTTGGCTTCTCGTCGGGATGGAGTAGCCATTAGGAGAACAATTACATGCACTTGTAAGCTTGCAGAGGCAGAAACTAATTAGGGCTATTTTGGAGCGAATTCACTTGATGCACGAAAATAGAGCACAAGTTGTTCTCCGGGATACAAAGTATGTAATCGCACCCTAGAGAAAGAAACCTAATACAGTAAAACAAAGTTGGGTGAAGAAGAAGTTCCTCTGTTTCAATTATTATTATTCTGACCTTGAAATTGCCGTCTGAAAATAGAAGAAGTCGTTCTTTCTCATCAGTATTTAAGAAGATAGATGTTTTAATGTCCTGCTGGAAATGTGAAAGGCGTTATGGAGCAAGTGTTAGTGTTCTCATCACTGCTAATTAGTATCATGGAAAAGCGGGTTGTTAAAGTTAACATAGCAGCGAAATCACTAATGTACTTAAAAGGAGTTGCCTCTCATTGCGATTTGTTTATCACCTGCAGGAAAAAACTATTTACACGTAACAACAGTCAGACTTATTTTGGCTATATTTCCCTTTTGCAGAAAACATTGCCAATTAGTAAGACATAACAGCGGCAATGTTGTGCCTGTTTACATAACCTACGCCGCGTCTATTTTGAACAATATGGATGCAATCACAGAGTGCTTCTCTCGCGGCGCTGTGGAGGAGCACGAGGGGTTTTCTCCCACAGCTGCTTCAGAGCACCGAGCTTCAAAACCACGCAGAGTGACGGTCTGTCACTCAGCCATCATGTCTGCCTGTCTCTCACTCTTCCTCCCCCCTATCTTCCTCCTCCTCCTTCAAACCTGCTCCTTGTACATGCACTCTCCCTCCGGCATTCATCTCCACTCCTGCTCTCTTGTCTCTGTTAGTCCTCTCACATTCCCTCCCCTCTTTATCACCACTGTGTCACTAAGGTTTATATCTCATCCCTTCCTCTTCTCTTCCTTGGTTTCCCCCATCCCTCTCTACCATTCCTTCCCTTGCCTCCACTTATGCGGCCCATCTGCCTTGTTTTACCTTTTGGCAGACTTGGGTATCTCTATATTAAGCCTCCGCCGGGCCGAGACGATGTAGAGTCGACACAGAAATATAATGTGACAATGTAGGAGAGGAACAGTGACTCTGAAGCTATGTAAACAACTGAAGGGAAGTTGCGGTGTGAGCATAAAGCAGCATTAATTATGTCCTCTACTTGAGGTGACACATTTCCTCTCATAAAGAAACTTGTGTCAAATTTGGAACAAAAACAATCCGAACCCAAGTTTCTCTTAAAGCAGCGCTAAGAACGTCGGTGTGTGTAGTTAGCAAGCAGGGTTGGGAGGGGTACTTTACAAATGTATTTTGTTACAGTTACTAGTTAACTGTAAAAACGTGTAAACAGGTACCAAATCTGAGTATCGAAATATCAAAGTAATCTGATTACTTTCCAGTTACTTTTGGATTACCTCAACACCAAATGCAATGCAAATTAATACAAGAGAAAATAAATATCCATAAGATGTTTTTTACTTAAGTGTATTAGGTCAAGACAACAGAACATTGTGACCTTAGAAAAGAGGAAAGCACGATATTTAGGATCAAAAATGATTTTGTTTATAGGAAAAGCTGCCTTTCATGAAGCATATTCAGGCAGCAGCCTAACGATGAAACACATGAGCATAGACTACAGTTAAAGAGCTGACAGAAAATGCTCCGTTTTAGTTTAATACACACATCGGTTCACCTGCTGAATTAAAAACAGAACAAATGAAGCAAAGAAAGTGAAAACCATGAAGTAGATTCAGGCAGTAGAAGAATAGATTCACACTTAAAGTATTATCCTACAGAACAGAACAGCTCACAGAGAAGAGAGAACATCTGATCCTTTTACAACAAACCAGTGGCGAACCGTGGCTATCACAACTGGACCTTCTGTAGACACACACACCCCCCCCCCCCCCCCCCCCCCCCGGCGTTATAATGTCCGTCTTTTCACTGAATTGTCGTCTTGAAAAGGGTACTCACAACAATTCTGCAACAACTTCCTCTTCACCTGTTGCACTTGCCATTTCAACGTTAACAACAATAAAACGGTATGAATTGCTTCGTCGCATTCGTCTAGATCAGGGGTTCCCAAACTTTAGTAAAATCTCAAGGCACACCTATTGTGCAAAATAGCCCGTATAACACGTGTTATCACTCATATCATGTAAAATATCTGTAAATGTGCATAATTATTTACTAATGCCAAATAAAATGTGACAAAGACAACTATATTACTCATGAAATATTTATTAACGAAATATTTCAGAAATTAATTTGAAACGTTATCAAATTAGGCTTCATCAAAGCAGCAACACACTCATTTAAACCAGACAGGTCACAACATTCAAAATGAGGCAAAGGAAACTCAGCAGAAATTCAGCACAGAGAACTGTCAATGCAAGGAAGCTGCACTGCATGGTCCTGAACTACAAATTATAAATGTAACATTTCAGCAATCAGCATTGAAACATGTGCTATTGTAAATATTTTTGCCGACTTACAAATTAGTGAGATACATGTGCCTGTCGGGGCGCACAGAATGTTTTAATCCTTGGTGGCACTGAGGAGAGGGCCACTCGCAAGTCCTGTTCAACAGAGAGCCGTGACCTCCTGTTGTTCTTCATGTAAATCAGAGTAGAGAACGCCAACTCCAGAGATGGGGTAGTTACTAAAAAAATGTAATATATTACATATTACTTTTTTTTTTTTTTAAGTAATATATTACACTACTTCGTTACTATCTACATAAAGTAACTCGTTACTTTACTCGCCGAGCACGTACGAACTGCACATGCGTGAGTGGCAATAACTTTCCTTACCAGCAGGTGGCGGTAGGGTGTATTTGTCATTCAAAACAGGCAACAACCGGAAGACAGAGAAGAAGAACAGACTGCGTGATATAAACAAACAACAAATAGCGTGTGCGGTAGCTTCACCTTAGCATGTGTTCTTTGCAGGTGCTTGTTGAGGTTTGACCACGTGGTGTTTCCAGCAGTGGATAACAGCTTCTGGCCTGGACACAGTTTGCACCTCACCGTCACATTCCTGTCTATTCTTCGGACGAACTCAAAGTAATGGGCATACCTCCACCCCTCGAAAGTTATCGCTGACTCAGCCATGTTTATGCAGCACTGCACGTGGAGATGTGGACGCGCAAGTCGCGCAGATTACGTACATATAAACCTACAAAGTACTGATATAGTAAATAAAAAATAATAATTTTTTGTGTAGTTGTATATTGCAATAATAACGTATGGTTGTCACAAAATCCCACGGCACACCCGGACTTGCCTCACGGCACACCAGTGTGCCGCGGCACACCGTTTGGGAACCACTGATCTAGATCCTCTGTCTCGAGCCAGTTAACTAGCGGGCCTTCTAGAATACCCTGGAACCGAGGGGAACTCTGAAAGAACACGCCCATTGGCTACAAATCAATATGTGATTGGTTGATCAAACTGTCAGTCCAAACGCTCTCATTCAGTGCAACGGCCAGGGCATTCGATCAAGGATGTAGAATACCTTGGTGAAGGATATTCTACCCAGAGACCCAGAACAAGATCTGATTGGTTGCTTTCTTTTCTAACACAAAACCACTGAAATGCGTAGTGCATGGTCCGAGAAGGACAAACAAATCAACGTAACACTGTGATATTACAGATCAACAACAGATACGATTCTCATTTTATTAACAATCGATTTTTTGTTTGTTTTATCTGAGTGTTCCAGGGTATTCTCTGAATACCTTGAAGGCCCTGACGGTTCGCCACTGCAACAAACACTTGATCTTTTTAGATTTTAGTAACACTGTAATCCTGCTAGTAATCCCCAAGTTGTACAGGGATCTGATTACGTCTTTTCTATGCAACTCTCAGGGAATACAGTTACTTGTTGTACTTACGTAATCCCTTTACATGTAATCTATTTCTCCCCTCGCCTGTCGGCCAGCACCTCCTTAGTGCCTCCGTGCTGTTTGCCAGGCTGCCGGTAAGATTCACAGAGTTTTAATTTCACTGTGACCGGTGGCACCATATGTCCAGTGATTGAGTCATGCGGCCTGTTCATGAAACTTGTTGTGACAGGACGTTCGAAGGCTCTGGATTTGTTTATCTCAGCTGCGTGTTTCACCCCCCCCCGTCGAGGCACTTGACTCATACCCCTCAAGCAGGAGGAAGCCCTGTGTAAACCTGTAGCTCCAAACATGGAGGTGGGAGGGATGACTCAGAGGTACAGGGATCTCAACAAAATGAGATGAGAGCAGCCTTTCTCAACTTATTACAAAAGCAGAACCACAAACTTTGACCCACAGAGATATTTTTGCGGCCTGTGTAATGAGTCCCAAAAATGAAGCATCGCCAGGCTCACTGCAGCATCACTTTTGATTGCCTTTCCCACTGGGATTGCAATTATGATTTAAGACGTTTTAATGTGGTCATAAGTCGAGGCAATCGTAAGAATAAATGGCAAGAAATTAAGCCTTTTTAATTGGAAGCTCTATTCAAAGCGTAATTTCCAGAAAGTTTATAGTGCACCACATTATGTCTCTGAATGGAAAGTGGTAAAACGCCACCCTCTAAAATGAATGTAGTGATACGTGACGATGAGATAATAAGCCTCTACGAGCTGCACCTGCTCAGAAGTATAGCTCCAGATAATAAAGCCAAAGGAAGTTTCACAGTACCTCATTACCTAAATAATCAAATCTTTCCGGAAACCGTGTACATAGAGTTTGGTCAACATACGAGATAAACCTTGTTTGCAGCCCATAATAATAATCTGTCAAATGAAGCTGTCGCGATGAAAGGAGGGAAATTACTTGTTATCCATTTTGTAGTTAGCAAAGTGTCAGGTTCCTACTCTTTTGAGATTAGATTGATATCTTGCAAGTCTCTGATCAAATGTTCCACGTCTGTAGTATTCCCTAATACTTCCCTTTAATGACATACACAGTGAGAAAGACCCTCTTACACACACTAGTTAGCTTTTATTATTGTTCACCCAGGACTTACCGTCTTAGGAGGCCATACTCACAGATGTCCTTCCCCTCAAAGGAAATCCTTTTGAGATGTATGTCCCAAAATGGACGCAACTCATAAGTGTCTTTGAGCACTGGGAGAAGTGCTATAAAAATTAAATGTATTATTATTAACTCCATCACATAACACGTCTATGATGACCCTGTACCTTGAAATGATGTGGACTTTTTGACCCTTCGAAACCTTTGTGTATGGTTCCCAAAAAAGTAGCTCTCTGTAAAAAGCCTTTGCTGACAACTTTGCAAACCAATGTATTGTTGTACGTAAACTGGCACAGCCATAAACAGACATTCCCATCACTCTTTAAACTAAGCAGATAAGTATAAACTACACACCACTGATAATGAAAAATAATACACCCTATATCGCCTCATCCAGGAATTTCATGAAGCATAAACCTTTCATTTTGCCAAGTCTGGGTCACTTAAGACTAATTATTCCCCCAGTCTCCCCTACACTCATCCACCAATCACCATACTCCTAATCATCATCTTTCTGTACATCGCATAAACTCATCAAGCCTGATTTAGACATCATCATTTTCCATTTTCATTCCTCAACGAAGCTTTCATTAGCCGTTAAGTTGGGCTTGTTTGGAGCACCTGCATTTTTTCCCTCCTCAGACTAATTCGTTTCAGAAACTGTCATTAAGGGCAGAGGCAAGGGTCTGACACCACAGATGGCAGCAGCCTCTTGCAAATGAGCTCTGATTATGAGGTGGCAGGTTTCACTCCCGTTATCATCATTGCCTTTCACGCCATTAGGCATACACAGTGCCAGGGTCACATCACCCAAGGACATTTACACGGTACATTTACCTTACCGGCAAGTCACCTTGTGTTTTTCTTGCACAGCCTCTCCCTTCGGCTTCATTTCGAAAGAATTTGACAACCTCGTTTGAGTCTGTGTTGGCAAAGGCTCCACACTCGGTGAGATATGGGATAGAGCAGTTATTTTTGGCTCGTACATCATACCAGGTGCTCGCGCCCCTGATCCTCACATTGGAAAGCAGAGTCTGAAAATCAGGTTCCTGCTGCTGTGCTCCCATCAATATGTAAAGCTCTTACTCATTTTATAGTTGATTTCTCACTGACTGGGGAGCCCTTGGCCTCTGTCAATCTGAGGGAGGAGCACAGGTCCTAGAAAGAAAGGCAGTATTGATCTAGTAACAGTGGAAAGAAAGGAAGCCAAAAGCTTAGTTCAAACAACTTTCCCATGCTGTTTCGCACATAGTGAAGCCCCTGTAAACACAACCTGTCTGTCCCGGCTGCTACCTGACCTATATTAGCTCTTGAAAATGTCTGTCTTTTTTTTTTTTGCTTCTAGCTCAGTCTCTAACTGAAGTACCTTTTTCTCCATCTTTTCTGTTAGGTGTGAGGCGGCCTCCAGAGCTGGATAAGACCAATCACAGTGTCCATTATACCCTCCTGATCGCCTGTGTTTTGGTGGCTTTCGTCCTTGGCGCCTTCCTATCTGGCTTCCTGGTCTCCTGCTACTGTAACCACACGGGCCACAAGACCAAGAAACTGTCGAAGGATCCCGAGGCCCCGATCCCTCACGCCCTATCCCTCCGCAGCCTGGCCAAGCTCAATGGCCTCCTGGACAGTCAGAGCAAGGACGATAAGCTGGAGGTGTCATCTCCAAAGATCTACAACTCTTTCTTCGCCAACAGCAAGGAACATCACACACCAAGGAGAAACGGCCATCACGCAATGACAATGGGAGACCTGGTTCACCCCCAACACCACCTCCACCACTCCTCAGAGCTGTCCGGTCTGCCGACACCTGACTCAACCCCAGAACTGCCCATCAAGAGCATGAAAGCCTTCAAGAACCAGTGGGAGAAGAACCAGAACTGCAACAATGCCAAGGAACCAAAATCCCACAACTCTGGCTCCAGGCCCAGCTCAGCCCTGCTCCACCCGCAGGTCTTCCCATACTCCCATAGCCTGTCCAATGGGCAGCCACTCATGGGAGGTTATCTCCATCCAGATGAACGCAAAATCCATAATGTTGAACGAGTGCTGTCTCAGCAACCATACCCTGGTTACTCCCAGAAGGTGATGGAGGTGACCTCGCTGGATGAGCTTCTGAAGCACATCCATGAGGCCAGCAGCAGCAAGAACTCCCAGTTAATGAGTCCATCAGGTCTGATGGCGTGCGGGGGTGGAGGTCAGCTAGCATTCGCCAACCGTATTCAACCTCAGATCCCCGAGACAGAATCGGCCCCCTACTACAGCTCGTCTACTTTACCTCGAGACAGCCTCACCCGACGCATGGATGTTCCACCAGACATCCCCTCTCACCACCAGTCCACCCTGGAGAGGAGGCACTCCTCCCAGAGGCACTCGCTGATTGCTGCAGCCGCTAAGATGCCAAATGGAGTCGGAGCAGGAGGAATGATACCTCGCCAGCACAGCTTCAGCCAACGAAACTGTGGGCCCCATCAGCCGCCTCCCCTCCTGGCCCGGATGAACTCAACGGGCAGCGCCTGCGAGGTTCACTACCCCCTCATTCCCAACGGGTACCTGACACGCCAGCACAGCTACAACGGAGAGCAGCCGGAGGTCCAGCACAGGGGCGCTATCGTCCGCCGGGCCTCCTCTCTCAAACCCGACGTCCCTCCAAAGCCCTTGTTCATACCTGCCACGTCCCCCGTTAACGAACAGGGAAAGTACAACTACTGAGGAGGCACACTCCTGGACTAGAGAGGGAGTCTCCCTCATTGTGTCTTCATAAAGGAACTTCTCTTTGAAGAAATGCAGTGGGTTCGAGGTTGCAGACCTTCAAGAAAAGTCGTGTGGCAGCCAGTGTCACTGTGGACGAAAGCCTCAACCAAACGTGTTTTTCCCTCTTCTTTTTGTCCAACGAATATCTTTGTACCATATTGGTATTGCTCAGCTACTTGCTTATTATAGAACTGCTGACTCAGGTGACGTGACGCCACCTCCTTATATTAGGCTGCCAATGTCCTCAGTGTGGATTTACAATGCAACTTAGTTTGTGGACGTGTTGATGTCAGAACAACTTAACACATCAGTCATCTTGAAGACTTAAAAGCCAGAGGCTCCTGCGATGCTTAGATTCATGCTTTTGCTTAACCTTTTCTGATGTAGTGTTGGTAACCAGTCCCCACCCGCCCCACCCTCGAATGTGTTTATATTATGCATGTGTGTGTATATATATGTGTGTTTATATCCACACCGTATATGTATACATATACATATGCAGTATATGTAACCTGTGGTGAAAAGTCAGCGAACTCCCCTGAAAGTAGTTATGTCTCTGCCTTACTATACTCTTTCATCTTTGGGCATATCAAACGATCCCCCCCACCCCCTAAGGAAGATCTTAGGGACACCAAATCATGCACTTCATAGATGATACATTGTCAGTTGGCTGAACACTGAACCACATGTGTTCATGTTGAAAAGAGAATGGAAAAACTTCAACAAAGCAGCTATACTCGTCTTTTCTCTTATTTTCCCGCCCCAGCAGATTGTGACGCAATCGGTTCCATTTAAGTTCCTCGAGATTGTTTCTATAAGATTGGTGCTCCACACATCCAGTGGGTCTAACATCCTCTGAAAAGGAAATAAATAAAACTGAATGCTGACATGTCTTGGACCCAAAGAGGACAAAGTCAGAAACGCCATGCCATCTGGCAGTATGAGTATGAAAAAAACGGACTGCAGTTATCATAATTATTAACTTTGTGGCTATTGGTTGTAAATAAAGGAATAATTACTAGCCAAATGTTAACTGTATGTGTAAATGTGTGCCTTATTTAATAATAGTGTGTGACATGGGGGTAGGGGTTAATGCAAGGGGCTCAGACGGCTACTATGCTACAGTATATCGTAGGTGTTTAATTTCCTATGGTCGTCAGTATGTGTCATATCTATTGTATATTTGAAGAGTTTCATTCCAGAATGAGATATTGTCATTAAAAAATGCACCCATTCAGTTAACGAGAATTATGATTGTAACACTCACTAATGAAGCATATGTTGTGTTATATATAGTATATTGAGCCCTTTTTCTTCACAATTATGTCATTTGGAAAAATATTATATATATTATTTTCAAAATGGATACCGTGTTTTGGAATGAAACCCTTCATTTCTCTTTGTTTCTGTTTCATTTTTTAATCCCAGAAGTGTGAGCCTACAGATTGTTTTGGGAGTGTTTGGCAAAGCAAGTACCCACAGCCTGAGACTGCAGACGTTCAGGTTTGACTGCCTCCATAATATGTCACTTTTTCACCGGGTGTCACTTTCCCCTATAGGTGCCATTGTTCACTTTTGTTTGTTTGTTTGTTAGAAGTAGCATTAGCATCGCTTGGGTTTTTTTTTTAAAGGAGCAGCTCACAGTTCCTCTTAAGTTATCTCCTACAGACCTGTAGCTATTGTAGAAGTCATTTAAATAAGGCTGATAATGGATGGAGCAACTATGTGTCATTTTGTCCAATGCTTAATGTAAAAAAAAAAAGAAAGGTTATACTATATTGCTAAAGAATAGATGCAGGATGTATGCATGAAACTGGACTTCTACGATGGTTACGGCTGTAGATTTGGACTTGTGTCACCGGGTGTCAGCTGCAACAATATGGAAATAAAATTAAAAAACAGTAGTGGAGATTTTAGGAAATTAGTAGAAACTTGGAGAAGTGCAATGAACTCTGATCCGACAAGCTGAGATTGTGTCTTGGATCGATCCAAAGGTGGAACTGGTTCCAGGCGGCACTGCGTCTGAAACATCACGACTTCAACACTCAACGCTTTTCAGCAGAGTCACGTTGGCCACCGTCGACTGGGTCTGTGAAAACAACCCCGTTATTTACTGTATCTGAGAGTGGTGTTTTATTGATTGAAATTTCCCAGAGCTCATTTGGCCCAATATAAAGTGTACAACTCCAACTCGAGCGAATGAAGGAACATACGGCCGCCGACCACTTTTGTTAAAAGGAAAAAAGATTTGGATATGAACGTGCAGCAGAGCGTTAAATAGCTTTCCGAACAAATAAAAACAAAACATCCAAGTTGATTGAGGGTCGTGACCGTAATGGTCCATAAGAGGAATTGTGGCAGCTACAGTGTTTGATGAGTGGAAGTGTTATCTTTCTCTGCCGCTGACAGATTGTAAAGGAGACGGGGCGGTCTCGCCTCTTAAAGCTTAAATCAGTGTTTAATTTGGTGTAAATACATTCTATCTGGGCGGGGTCTCATTGATTCAGTATTATGTTTTACTTTTCTGTTTCATTTCAAGGCTATGCTCCTTGAATAACTATGAATTTGGTCTCACAGAAATACCATTGTATGTCTCTTATACTAGGAATAAAATGAAAATATGATGCAAGCGTGTCACTGGTGAATGTGTTGAAGTATGTCAGAGCACTTCGGGTGAAGCATGAACAATAGATTGAAGATGATAGTTAGGTTGTTATACAGTTTCTTTTGTCGGCTGTTGTTTCAACTCAGAGTTCAAAAACAATACCCTCATTGAAAGTGATGTATTGATTGATGCAGATTTAAAACTTCTTTTGAAAGATATCTTAAAGAAAATTCTCCAGCATTTTGGGAAATGCACCACTTTGCTGTCTCACTGGGAGTTGCATTAAAATATCAGTATTAATTAAATCTGAGGGAGATCCAAGGAGTGTTTAGCCGAGCTTGTACAGTGCGGGGAAAGCACCAATTACAACGGCAGTCTTCAGAGGGGGGGGGGGGGGCATTGAGCCTGAGACCACAGCCTGAGGGGAAGAACTCTACAGACTCGGATAAGGAACTAAAAGGTGAGCTTTTATGCTGTGTACGATGAATTCACACACATTTTTCTTTCATTGTATAAAGTGAGTTTGGTAAAGTTGTTCCACAAAGACTACATATCCAATCCAACTGTACATTTAAAAACAACAGAGATGACCAAAGTGCTGAATATCAATATATATAAAAAGCAGCATAATCATATTTAGACAAGAAACTAACGAGACAATAAAACCATACTGATGGCCACAGACTGAAAAACTCTCATACAGGATGTAAAAACATTTTAAAACAACAACATAGTGTTCGTATTAACCGGTGAATTTAGGAGTAACCGTATTTCCCTGGGAATTAAATGATTCTGATTAAACCTTCAGGACTGGTTTCCCTGTAGCCTGTTTTGTCTCTTCTACATCAACATGTGTCCCCTCTTCTTCATGTCTCTTCTACATCAACATGTGTCCCCTCTTCTTCATGTCTCTCCTACATCAACATGTGTCCCCTCTTCTTCATGTCTCCTCTACATCAACATGTGTCCCCTCTTCTTCATGTCTCTTCCACATCAACATGTGTCCCTTCTTCTTCATGTCTCTTCCACATCAACATGTGTCCCTTCTTCTTCATGTCTCTTCCACATCAATATGTGTCCCCTCTTCTTCATGTCTCTTCTACATCAACATGTGTCCCCTCTTCTCCATGTCTCTTCTACATCAACATGTGTCCCCTCTTCTTCATGTCTCTTCTACATCAACATGTGTCCCCTCTTCTTCATGTCTCCTCTACATCAACATGTGTCCCCTCTTCTTCATGTCTCTTCTACATCAACATGTGTCCCCTCTTCTTCGTGTCTCTTCTACATCAACATGTGTCCCCTCTTCTTCGTGTCTCTTCTACATCAACATGTGTCCCCTCTTCTTCGTGTCTCTTCTACATCAACATGTGTCCCCTCTTCTTCGTGTCTCTTCTACATCAGCATGTGTCCCCTCTTCTTCATGTCTCTTCTACATCAACATGTGTCCCCTCTTCTTCATGTCTCTACTACATCAACATGTGTCCCCTCTTCTTCATGTCTCTTCTACATCAACATGTGTCCCCTCTTCTTCATGTCTCTTCTACATCAACATGTGTCCCCTCTTCTTCATGTCTCTTCCACATCAACATGTGTCCCCTCTTCTTCATGTCTCTTCTACATCAACATGTGTCCCCTCTTCTTCATGTCTCTTCTACATCAACATGTGTCCCCTCTTCTTCATGTCTCTTCTACATCAACATGTGTCCCCTCTTCTTCATGTCTCTTCTACATCAACATGTGTCCCCTCTTCTTCATGTCTCTTCTACATCACCATGTGTCCCCTCTTCTTCATGTCTCTTCTACATCAACATGTGTACCCTCTTTTTCATGTCTCTTCTACATCAACATGTGTCCCCTCTTCTCATGTCTCTTCTACATCACCATGTGTCCCCTCTTCTTCATGTCTCTTCTACAATCAACAATGTGTCCCCTCTTCTTCATGTCTCTTCTCTTTACATCAACATGTGTCCCCTCTTCTTCATGTCTCTTCTACATCAACATGTGTCCCCTCTTCTTCAGGTCTCTTCTACATCAACATTGTGTCCCCTCTTCTTCATGTCTCTTCTACATCAACATGTGTCCCCTCTTCTTCATGTCTCTTCTTCATCACATGTGTCCCCTCTTCTTCATGTCTCTTCTTCATCAAACATGTGTCCCCTCTTCTTCATGTCTCTTCTACATCAACATGTGTCCCCTCTGTGGAAGAGACTCTGAAAGTTTCAGGAACAAAGATTCTCTCTCTTTTTGATCAATTTCTATAAAAACCTGTCTGAAAATGAGCTGATCAGATTTTGGCCACTTCATGATGTCATAACGATGTTTTGGCTTGAGTAACCATTAGCCAATCAGCAACCAAGGTACCCCCCCCCCCCCCCCCCCCCCCCCCCCCCATCATTTGCATCTAAAGTAACAGATAGAGAATCAGTACTTTGGAAACAGGGCTGAAACAGAGGGGATTATGGGTAATGCTACAATGATCTGTTTGCTGTTTCAGCCAATCAGAGACAGGCTCTGTATATATCTGAGACCTGTGATATATTGCTGAAAAACAGTATAACAGGGGACCTTTAATACAGATTTTCGAAGTGTGCATTTTGTTAATAATCAACAATAAAAAACTGTGGAGACATCAGTTAAAAAGTAAATGCGTTTTATCATATTGATCCAATGGTACCTGCTTCCTCTACTGAAGGTAACATGTACATTTGTTCTATTTCCAAACTTGTTTTCTATCATTGAGTATTGCTAACGCTTATTTTAGTTTATTGCCGTTTCCTTTACATTTTATTGGGAAGAACTATTTAATTGGACATGGGACAGTGTTCACTTGGTGCTCTTAAAATATACTTGATACATTTAAAACCTACATGTAGTGTCCTTCATTCGGTGCTTCAAAAAATTTTCAATTTGGCATTGCAACATAGAAGAAAAACATGTACGATGATAAAGACATGATCAACAACCATCAGGTTTAAATGGAGCAGCTTTTACGTTGTGTCTGTTTTTCTAATAATTAGCAGGAAATGTTTGTTTTTTCTTCTAAAATGTTATAAATTGTCACTGAAATGTTGAGTATTGAGCAGCAGGTGTTTATTTTGTCCGCCCACTCTACAACCTGCAGCGAGAAGTCATGTTATTCCCCTGCACATAATGTTCCTCCAGCACACAACACACACACACACACACACACACACACACACACACACACACACACACACACACACACACACACACACACACAGCACAGCGGATATAACATTTCTCCACACTTGTTCCCTCTATATTTTAGCACCTTGCTGTTCTTCTTTTATAACGGCAACCATATAGAAGTCATTGCTATAATTCAGACCTATAGCATATGATGGATGGGAACATGTTCGTGCATACAGAGAGCTCTTGAAATGTTTGTGTGGAGAACTGTATGTGCTTTTACACCGCTTCCTTTCTGCAGGAACATGTCGTCGTCGGAACATTTTTGATTGGTTTTCTGAGGAACTCCAGTAGATTCAAATCAGTTCAATTGTTATACAGAGTTTTAATAAAAATCTGTATTTTATTTGTACTTTTCCAACACCTCACAACAGGGTAATTTGTGGCTTTCTCTCCAGTCTGAACAAACAATGCTCGGGAGTGTTCTCAATCTGAGATTAAGCGCTGAGTGGCTCTGCCTAATAGACTCCCCACAGGCTGATACATCAGAGATAATAAACAGTCATGGTGTGAAGGACCCCCGACAGCGAGCGAACAGGAGGGGCCGGGGCCTGCTGAGAGACATTGTGCAAGAGCATTTCACCAAGAACTGTACTGAAGTTAACGAATGTGGTACTATTGAATATGTCCATGCTTCATACTCCTATTGTAAGAACCTAAACACTAACTACAATACATTTATTTGACTAAATGAGTTACTAATTACAAAATAACTCAATTAAATTGGCTAATGAATTACTATGATGCTATTATGGACTAAGATACATAACAGTATAAAAAGTTACCTCTATTTATCGAAGCGGTTTCAAATGATGCCCACATTAATGGATAGCTCATTATAACAGTCATTTCATAAATTGTCCATCCTGCATATTGAGTACTTTTAGTTTGTGTACTTTAAGAACATTTTAATGCTCATACCTTTTATTTAGATTAAAAGAGGACTTAAGGGTAATTTTCAACTGTGGTATTACTACTTATATTTTAAAGAGGCTATATAATGCTAATTCTCAGGTTTCATATTAGTATTTTAGTGTCTCTACTGTGACATGTCTCATTTAATGTTCAAAAAGCTCTTTATTTATCTCATTGTCTTTCAGCACCTCTAAGAGATATGTTTTATTCCCCCAGTGTTCTGACTCGTGGATAACGTCTATCATATTTTCATCATCTCATCTTTCAATGCTGAGAGCATCTCTAACAACCTTTTTTTACCCCCACATCGCACACAAGGCAGACATCTCACATATTTTAAAAGATGAGTGGATACAACCAAAAGTACCTGCATGGTCTTCAGGTAAAGGAGAAACTCAAAAAATCATTTCTGGGTGAAGCGCCCCTGAACTGTAAGAAACCAATTTAAGGAAGATAGACCACGGGGGATTTTCACGGAAACCACAGACTGGGTTGAAACACATATTTTTAATCATGCTCACATTGTGTCCCCAGCTGTACTCGCCACAGGTTCCTGCCGTCTGAATACAGAGTGTGCAGTTTGATTATCAATGTAAAGAGCCTGCAGCCGACACTGAGCCACCAGAGCATCTTTACTGCAAATGCAAGGAAGTCAGTGAGCCATACTTTACTGTAATGTCCCTCAATTTTACTTCGTGTCCTCCTGTAAATGCATTACCGCTGAATTGTTCTCGGATAAACCTATTCAGGCTCTTAAGCGAAATGATGTTTTCCTCTAAATATACACAGTGAAAGTACTCTGACGGGTGGCTTGACCTTTTAGCCGAAACAGTTCTCCTAATGAGATGGTATTGATTTGTTTATGCAATTATCCTCCCCGCAGTCTATTAGATAATTGTGTGTGTGTGTGTGTGTGTGTGTGTGTGTGTGTGTGTGTGTGTGTGTGTGTGTGTGTGTGTGTGTGTGTGTGTGTGTGTGTGTGTGTGTGTGTGTGTGGTGTGTGTGTGTGTGTGTGTGTGTGTGTGTGTGTGTGTGTGTGTGTGTGTGTGTGTGTGTGTGTGTGTGTGTGTGTGTGTTAGCATTACTATACTTGTGGGGACCTAAATCTGTTTACACAGTCACATGTCCGCCCTTATGGGGACAAATTGGAGGTCCCCATGAGGGGAATCATTAATTTTAGGGTTAGGCATGTGTTGGTTATGGTTAGGATAAGTCTCCAGGAAATGCATGTAAGTCAATGTAATGTCTCCTGAAGTGATGTATACATGGTGTGTGTGTGTGTGTACACATCCTGAATAACGGACGGCGATTAGCGCCCGCATAATTGTTGAATTGCAACAAAACGCCTGCCGATGTGCTGCAGTCGCACAGAGATCTGCGTGTTTCCATTCACATGCAGCAGATGAATGGCTGCTGATGGAAATAAGCTTCTGCTGGAGTCAATATTTGACTCTTGTCAATAAGAACGATCACTGCACCAGGAAATGTCACTTCACTGGTGTGTTGCTTAAGTAATTGGGTTAATTAAAGTAGAAGCAAATCAATTACAGCGCTATGCTCTGTTCAACATGTTCTGCTCATCGAGTGACTCTCTGTTCGATGGTTCTGGACTGAAGCTGGTCTTGATCGAGGTCAAGTGAGGTATGATAACATCAAAAGATTTAGATTTAGAAGGAATGTGATTCATATCAAGCAAAGTATCAACCTCTTTGTAACGTTTAATTCACTGTTGAAGTGTGTGATACCTTTGGGGACTTTCTTGTGAATCAATCATTTGCAAAAAAATACTTTACTTTATTTACTTTTTGAAAAATAAAGAAATGGTCCCAACACCAATGCTTTGCTAACGTAAATACAAGGCACTAATGGAGGGAAGTCTTATCGAATAGGTTTGAATCTGCCAAGTGTCAAATTTGATTTCATACCAGCGAATATACTGGTCATGTTGAATGCTGTCTGGAGTTGCAGAAACAATTATGCATGTTAACCCTTATGTTGTGTTCGGGTCTCCCGTGACCCGTTTCAACTTAAAATGATATAACAATACGCTCTAGTTTTTTGTATCTAAACAAGGCTTCATGATATCCTCTACAGCAGCTATATAAACACTACAAAACAGATTTTGACAATTATAGCCAAGTCTGAAGGTCTCTAAATAGAAAAGTATAATTTGGTGTTGGGGTCTGGGGAGACCCAGCAGAATTGTTTTGGGTGACTCGATGTCAAATTTGGCCCAATCAAGATTCATCTTTGACTTTAGACGCCCCTCCCCCTTCATCCACTGTAACAATAATTGTTTGCAACACACACCTGGTCTCCCCTCCCTCTGCCCCCTCCCCCCACGGGAACTCCACCTTTCACAAAGAATATGTACACTAACACTTGAACCTGACCTCACACATGCACATATCCAATATTGTTTTAACTACATCATAACTAACTTATAATGCATTCATAACCGTACAACCCTGTTGTAATTTAATGTTATGGCCCAAAACACATTACACCATATATTGCACATATGTGGTGTAATGTGTTTTGGGCCATAACATTAAATTACAACAGGGTTGTACGGTTATGAATGCATTATAAGTTAGTTATGATGTAGTTAAAACAATATTGGATAGTCATTTTTTCTTTGTGTTTTGGACTGAGATGAATCATGGGTCAAAATTGACCCGCTAACACCATGAACGGTAACAGCTTTCAACACACAACACAAGGGTTAATGGAATATCTAGTAGCTTTAAAATAAATATAATATATATATACTCATTAAGTCAGAGTTTATTCACCTATTGTGTCTAATTTCCAGTTCAGCACATTTTCCACAAAGGCTTACCACCTCAAGCTAGCATAAAAAAACATGAGATTTTGACGGTTTTTCATACGACATGCATAACAAATAGGATATGTATTTAGCAATGACTGTTCTATTCAGCAGACAAAGATTGGGATGTAACGATTGAGCCATCACAATGATGAAAGGTTTCCATTGTTTCTGTGTAGTTTCTTTTTTTATGTTCCCAGGACCTTCCTTCATTGTTGACTGAAACCTCCAGCCTGGTTCAAGATGACGTAACTCCTAAGTCTGACATCTTTACCTCTTTTTCCTTTCTATGTTTTGCTTTAGTGAAAAATCGAGTAGTGAAATCCACTCTGTAAACTTCTTCTACGAAATATTTTCATCTTTAATCCAATTATTGGTTTTGACCTTGTCTGCACTTTAGACGTCTGGAAGAAAAAAAAAGAACCAGCTGAGGAAACATCGTTTGATTGACAGAGAAAAATACATTTTTCAATTACAGTACACGGTCCCCTACCTCCTTTAATCTGTCTGAATGGCGACTCTGTGGATTTTGCACCCCTTTTTAAATGGGTTTCTGTGTTGTCAGCCGTTCCTGTGTGACCTCCCACACCTTCACCTTCTAAAAAAAAGAGTGCAAATCTACAGAGGAATCATGGTATGTACCTCCAAATGACTTTTTATTCCCAACATCTGCAGCCTGGCAGCAGCACGCTGACAGCTGGCATCACAATTCATTATCTCTCTGCAGGAAAAGGCTGCGAAGGTCCAGAGAGGAGCTCACACCATATTTTTACTATCGAGACCTGTCAGTGAAATAACTGCCTGCTCTGACAAGTTGCCGGGGAGTTTTCTTATTTTTTTTTTATTCTTCTCAGCTATAAAACCAGGCAGATGTTTTGAAAGCACTGATCCTGGTTTCAGGACACGTGTACGGCTGCGTGTCCCTGACTGGAAGTCACGCTCCCGCCCTCCGTCGGTGTTTCATGGGTTTTTCCAAGGCCTCTCGATATTCTCTCATTCATCACTGTCACCGCCTCAAAGTGAAAAACCTTTTTGCTATTCGGCTAAACACTGAGGCTGTGCTGGATCCAGAACACTGGTCACACTCCTAATGTAGCCTCCTGTGCTTTCAAAGGTTTCATTGTATTATTATAGGTATGAAGTGTAACATGTCTACATGTCTAAAAATGATTAGATTAGTTATATAGTGTAGATACATCTTGTACTTACGTCATCCCAAATGTTTCTGTGTTTCCAGAAGTTTTCAAACCTAAAGAAATCTGTCATTTGAATCAATGAAGGTCCTGTTTGTGCGTCAGTGTTGTAGATTTCTGTAATGACTTGACTTCCTTTCCAGTTTCAAGCCACGTTTTTCAGATATACTTTTAGACCAGTCCCGTCGTCGCTTGCTTCAATAAATAATCTTAATGAACTAGAAGCAAACCATCCTGCTTTCGCACAGCAGAAAGGATTGCATAGGTAGCTTAGCTTCTCACCTGTTAACATTAGGGAGAAGCTAATCATGCTAAAGGGTTACGCCGCGGCTTTCCCCACTGACATCTGGGGAAAGACACCGAGGATGCAGGATGTAGATCACAGACTAAGTAGGAGAGCTGGGTCCAGATGTAAGGAACAATTGAAATATATGCCGTTCCCATCCCCCCTCATCATGGACAAAGTCAGATAACTTGCTAATGGTCTGGAGGAGCTAATAGCATTAGCTAGAAGTCTGTTGGAATATCTCTGGAGTGTAGATGAATGTGCTTTACGGAAACAAAGCTGCACCAGGACATTTCTGACAACAACGTTTACATCAACACTGTTTTGAACGTTTCCTCTGATGGCTTCTGGACTGTGTAATTTGTTTTACTAACGTGCAAAAGTGCCAATTTATGACACGTGTTTTACTGCTTGAACATTTGCATATTAGTTAATGTACTAATGCTAAAAACCCAGGTCATCTGATGTATTTACCTGTAGCAGAATATAGTTAACTCTTTATTAAATCCTAGTAACGTAATAGCTACTGCTCAATGTTGTTACTCCCCGAGTCTCGCCTGAATATCAGCTTTGTAGTTTTCATCCAACATGGCATCTCAGATCAGTTTCTGTGTTTTAATCTTTGAACTGAGGGACTGAAGTCTTTACAGTACATCGGTGCTCTGTGGCGTCTCGGGATCATATGCAGTCTGCATTTCCTCTCGCCCCCAAGACTACAATGAAAGGATCTGAGAAAGTGCCTCGTTAAAGCGGGCATTAATTTGAGCTTGTTAAACACCGGCACGACTTTCATCTCATTTTGTGACGGCAGCATCTTGCTGAAGTTGACAGTAAAGGAAGTTTTCAGTTACAGTCGGCAGCTGGATCTCTCCCCCCGTCAGGATGGATTGTGAAGAAGGGTGAAGGAGCCGAGCAGGATTTTTCAGAAGTCCCTTTTTTATAATTAACTTTGCGAGGCTTTGAATCATCGCCACTTCTGAGAGGAGAACGTACATCAACATGAGATGGGCCGTCATGGTGTCTTTCTCCAAAGTTGCATGGCCTGCGGTCTTGATGGTTGTTATCACTAGTCCAATGTAACAATGTAACTTATGAAGAAAGTTATTTTGCTGTAATACCACAACTCTACTGCATATTATTCTGCTTATTACACAGTTACCTAATTAATAAACCAACAACTTGATTATGATTGTATTGACTTAAAGGTGGGGTAGGTAAGTTTAGGTAAGAAACCGGCTCGCGATACACTTGTTGTTATATTCCATGGAATGCTCTTAACATCCCGATAGCAATGAATATCTGAAGTGCTTTGACAATAAATCCATAGAAAAATGTAATCTGTGGAAGCCGTGGCGCTGTAATGCAATCGAATGTAAAACTAAAAAGTTGTGATTGATGAAAGTAGTAAATCGGTCAGATTTGACCCGAAGACAACAGGAGGGTTAAAGAGGTAAATAGTCCGTTTCATGACGTACCAACGGCTAGAATTGCGGTGACAGCAACGTAACTTAAAATGATCAAGGTTTTCTGTAACTGTCCAAGTCCTTCCACATTTTTTTTACAGTCTATAAAACACTGACAGAGCCCATAACGTGTTCCTGTGTTTACTTCCTGTCTGTCTTCTTCTGCTGTTCCCTTTAGTGTTTACTTCCTGTCTGTCTTCTTCTGCTATTCCCTTTAGTGTTTGCTTCCTGTCTGTCTTCTTCTGCTGTTCCCTTTAGTGCAGTGTTTCTCAAACTTTTTCATACCAAGGACCACTTAACCAATAAATAAACACTCACGGACCACCTAACTCCACAAATATCCAAAATCACATCGTTTTTCTAGAACAGATTACAAATCGCCTGAAAATGGTACAAACAAGTGGCAACATGTGTGATGAATGTGTTGCGCTGGGCTATATCATACCATCGAAAGTGAAACTTAAGCTCGCTCCATTGCGGAGATATTCCCGCGAGAGTGCGTAAAACTTTAATTTATTAATTTATTTAAAATGTGAAATTGTACCAATATACTCACGGACCACTAGGGGGCGCTCACGGACCACCAGTGGTCCGCGGACCACACTTTGAGAAGCACTGCTTTAGTGTTTACTTCCTGTCTGTCTTCTTCTGCTATTCCCTTTAGTGTTTACTTCCTGTCTGTCTTCTTCTGCTATTCCCTTTAGTGTTTGCTTCCTGTCTGTCTTCTTCTGCTGTTCCCTTTAGTGTTTACTTCCTGTCTGTCTTCTTCTGCTGTTCCCTTTAGTGTTTACTTCCTTTATGTCTTCTTCTGCTGTTCCCTTTAGTGTTTGCTTCCTGTCTGTCTTCTTCTGCTGTTCCCTTTAGTGTTTGCTTCCTGTCTGTCTTCTTCTGCTGTTCCCTTTAGTGTTTGCTTCCTGTCTGTCTTCTTCTGCTGTTCCCTTTAGTGTTTGCTTCCTGTCTGTCTTCTTCTGCTGTTCCCTTTAGTGTTTACTTCCTGTCTGTCTTCTTCTGCTATTCCCTTTAGTGTTTGCTTCCTGTCTGTCTTCTTCTGCTGTTCCCTTTAGTGTTTACTTCCTGTCTGTCTTCTTCTGCTGTTCCCTTTAGTGTTTACTTCATGTCTTCTTCTGTTCCCTTTAGTGTTTGCTTCCTGTCTGTCTTCTTCTGCTGTTCCCTTTAGTGTTTGCTTCCTGTCTGTCTTCTTCTGCTGTTCCCTTTAGTGTTTGCTTCCTGTCTGTCTTTCTGCTGTTCCCTTTAGTGTTTGCTTCCTGTCTGCTTCTGCTGTTCCCTTTAGTGTTTGCTTCCTGTCTGCTTCTGCTGTTCCCTTTAGTGTTTGCTTCCTGTCTGCCTCTGCTGTTCCCTTTAGTGTTTACTTCCTTTCTGTCTTTCTTCTGCTATTCCCTTTAGTGTTGCTTCCTGTCTGTCTTTCTGCTGTCCCTTTAGTGTTTACTTCCTGTCTGTCTTCTTCTGCTATTCCCTTTAGTGTTTTACTTCCTGTCTGTCTTCTTCTGCTATTCCCTTTAGTGTTTGCTTCCTGTCTGTCTTCTTCTGCTGTTCCCTTTAGTGTTTGCTTCCTGTCTGTCTTCTTCTGCTGTTCCCTTTAGTGTTTATTTCCTATCTGTCTTCTTCTGCTGTTCCCTTTAGTGTTTACTTCATTTATGTCTTCTTCTGCTGTTCCCTTTAGTGTTTACTTCCTGTCTGTCTTCTTCTGCTGTTCCCTTTAGTGTTTACCTCCTTTATGTCTTCTTCTGCTGTTCCCTTTAGTGTTTGCATCCTGTCTGTCTTCTTCTGCTGTTCCCTTTAGTGTTTGCTTCCTGTCTGTCTTCTTCTGCTGTTCCCTTTAGTGTTTATTTCCTAGCTGTCTTCTTCTGCTGTTCCCTTTAGTGTTTGCTTCCTGTCTGTCTTCTTCTGCTGTTCCCTTTAGTGTTTACTTCCTGTCTGTCTTCTTCTGCTGTTCCCTTTAGAGTTTACTTCCTGTCTGTCTTCTTCTGCTATTCCCTTTAGTGTTTACTTCATGTCTGTCTTCTTCTGCTGTTCCCTTTAGTGTGTACTTCCTGTCTGTCTTCTTCTGCTGTTCCCTTTAGTGTTTACTTCCTGTCTGTCTTCTTCTGCTGTTCCCTTTAGTGTTTACTTCCTGTCTGTCTTCTTCTGCTATTCCCTTTAGTGTTTGCTTCCTGTCTGTCTTCTTCTGCTGTTCCCTTTAGTGTTTACTTCCTTTATGTCTTCTTCTGCTGTTCCCTTTAGTGTTTGCTTCCTGCCTGTCTTCTTCTGCTGTTCCCTTTAGTGTTTGCTTCCTGTCTGTCTTCTTCTGTTGATTTCTCTGATGTCCAGCTCTCTGTCTTTTAACCTTCGTTGTCTCTTTCCTTTTTTTTACTGAGACACTGTTTGGCCATCTTGAATGCAAAGTGTCACGCTCTCCTCAATTTCAAACTTGAAAATCAAAAAGTACTCCATGGTGTTTTCTGATGGATGAAAACTCATATATTGTTGTCCACAACTGACATTGAATTGACCAAACTTCTTTCTGCAGATTGATATGACTACACATAGTCCCTTGATCCTCCATAGCAACGGTCTGTTGGGGAAAGTTAACAACCTCTGGATTGTCCAAATTGACCAATCAGAATCAAGTATTCAATGAAGCCATGTCAAAATGATCTATTAGTTACTTTGTCAATAAATATTGAACATGCTAAACATATGATGCATTGCTATATATTTAGCTTACAAAGTATACAATTTTTCAAATAAGCTCACCATAAACAGATACACCAGTAAAATGCTAAACCTTCATAAGCTTAAATATATTTTACATAATATAGAGACAGGGAACTACTTGTATGCGATGAACCCTTCAGTCTCTGACACATTGAACCTGAATGAATTGACTTTGAGGCGGCGCGACAAGCTGTAAACACAACATTGACATATTATCACCTTACAAAGTTAATATGGCGGATGTGTTGGCTTATTTACACTCTGAGCCGACACTGAGCAACATTAGCATTCATTTGGAGTCGTGCTTATGGACACCTGACGAAGATAAACCGCCTGATAATCAGAGGATGTTGTCTTACTTCAGCGTGACATTGTGTTTGTGTTAGCTGAGTGTTGGGAGGGGGGGGGTAATAATCAGTAGAGAGTGATGGGTGTCAGAGTGGGAATTTGTCTGTCTTACACCAACTATTTCTATAGCTTTTATTTTTGTGAGCATTTTACCCAACTGAAAAATGTGTTAATTATCAGTTCCCTGACTAATTGTTCACAGAGGTACATTTAAAATAAGATATGCTAACGATACACAGACAAGTATGATACATTCGTTTCAAACAGACGTTTGGTCTTTCCTTTCAGATTCGTTGACAAAACAGAATATTAAACAGTCATCCTTTGAAATGCTCATATTTAAAATTCAGTTCCTGTCCCGAAGTAAATCTCTGGCTTGCATGCTCTCCAGTATTTGCATCATAACTCGGCGCTATCACGTTATTAAAATATGTCCAATCGGGCCGGTTTCCAGCGTTTGAACTGAAAAGTGTCCGTTCAGCAGGTTCACTTCTTTCAATTAGAGAAGAGGCAGCTGTCGGGGAGACGAGGTCGAGCATTGTGAGCGCTTCGCTTTCACAGTCATCCAATAAATACTCTTTTAATTAAATTAAACTTTGTGCAAACATCACGGAAGACTGAAGGGGAGCTCACTGAAAACAAGGGTCGACCTGTCAGCCGTCTGCCGTCTACCTCAATTCAGATTTTGCATTGAACCCAACTTTCAGGGTTTTTTGTTAATGCCATCTAGCCATACTTGCCAACCTTGAGACCTCATAAATCGGGAGGATTTGAACACCACCCCGGGGGCGGGGAACGTGTGCTAGTGGATCGTCGGAGCTGTATTAGATTAACATTACCATGCTTATTGTAGTTATAAGTGCACTGCCTTGCTGCCTGTAGCACCATCCTTGATGGAGCATAGTGTGGGACTGGACAGGAAAGGAGTGAGCAGAGGGTCGTGTTGTCGATTCTTGTTCTGTTTTCTGTGACTATCTTCCTCACCCTCTCAGACTTTCAGTTGCGCGTGCTACCATGGAACCAAACAATGGAGTAGCTGTATTACAGCCCGAGTGGAAACAGTCCTGAGTAGCCTAAATGTAAATCTGATTTTATCAGAAATCGGGAGAAATGCGGGAGAAATATGACCCCGGGAGGAAACCGGGAGAGGGCAATGAAATCGGGAGTCTCCCACGAAAATAGGGAGGGTTGGCAAGTAGCCTATGCATCTAGCTCCCAGTGTTCCTCCATCTACATTGACATAAGATTTTGAATATAAGCGTACTTCCTCAGGTAAAGGTGAGACTGTAAACACACTTGTAGCCTCTATATATCTGTGAGGACACGTCCATTTTAAATTATATATTAAAAGAACAAATTAAATGTTTGGCCTTTTCCTGCCTAGCTCAACAAATTATATAATGTGTTGATGACATTAACCCACAGGTCTAAAAAGGAACTGGGGAACGTTAAAGGAATTGTCTTTTACTGAAACGTTAACCATTTAACTATGACCCTAAATCCAAGCCTGTGTAACGGGGGGTTACGTATTGTAACCCTAGTTATATAAGCACAGGCGGAGCCCTCTACTTGGGGCCCTGTCTGTCCTATGCCGCTCGCTGAAGAGGGTGTAGCATGACAGTCAGGAGGCGAGGCCGCCTTATACACGGTGAGCTTGCGTGCGCATTCAGGTAGATAACTTTATATTTTATTTTCTCCTCATAGCATTGTGAAGCACCTTGAGATGGCGTTGTTTTTCATTTAAATGTATTATTATTATAACTGGCGGTCGATACTGAAAGAGCCTAAAGGGCATAGACCCAGATGGCCAAAGGTATCAGCCGGCTTTAACTAAAAGATGTCCCCTTAACGAGACATGTAGGCGCAGGAAGATAACAGAACAGCTGCAATGACACCAAAAAAGACAACAGCTGTACTTAAGGACAAAAACAACAACACATAACTCTCTTACCATCGAGGCCAATGCAATTCAATCTGGTTTTGTGCGTTTAATAGCAACTTGAGCACAGTTCAGACGTAATCCGCCATTATAGTTTTCTGTGAGGGATATTCACGCTGACATTAATGCTAAGATCATGACGTTGCTCCTCTTGGGCTGGTCGGTAGAAAAGTAAACTGGTTCCCAAGTGGTTAAAGTTAAAACCACTCTTAATCTTAATGGAAAAGAGGTACAAGAGACACAAAGCTACTACAAAGTTACACAAAATGACCTCAAAGAGACCCAAACACCTCTAAAGTGTGTTTTGCTCCTATAGGAGAGGGGGTGTTTTTGTGTGGAAGAAGGCGAGCTGTAATTGGTCAGATCCAACAAGTGGTCAGCATGCCTCGATGCAAAGCCATGCCGAGTATTCATGACTCAATGATCTGCTGATGTCAAACTACATGGTGAACTTACAGATCATACAGTAGCTTGCAGTATGTCTCGAGCTGTATGATGCACAGAGATCATGGAAAAGAGTCATTTTTTAGATCTGGCTGATATCTGATCCAAGCATTAGTCCAAAACATTCTTACTTAAAGGTCCCACGTCATGCTTTTCCGGTTATTACCCGTCCCCTTGTGTTATGAAGGTTTTTCTGCATGTAAACGGTCTGCAGAGTCACAAACCCTCAAAGTACACCCTGTAGCGAAGTAAAACTCTAACACAGAAAAGACCTGTCTATGCTGCCCCAGAACGCCTCGTTGGAGATTTCTCTTTTTCTTCCTGGGTACTCTGACGTGTGAATACCCAGAGGCCGCACCCTCTGCCAGCCTTTCACGAAACAAAGCTTTCAGGATTCATGCCGGATATGCACAGCGTAGGGCTGAAGAACGATGCTGTTCCTACTTTGTTTGAACCAGTGGGAGATTCGGGTACACAACCTATAAGTATTCATTGTTGTTTGTGTATTTATGATCTACCACGACTGTTTAAATGGGTAAACGTTTTTCGGACTTCTACGTTGGGATGGCGGAGAAATGCTCTCCGCAGACCCATTCTCACAGCGTTATAAACCTTTTTCTTTCTCAATATCAAGCCACACTTATTGTTTTTACTTCGGCTGTGAGTGTTTGTGTGTGCTCAGGATGAGTTTAGCTTGTTCTCGCTGTATCGCCGAGAGGCTCGTTGCTGCGATCTGCTCCTCGCAGCAACAAGCCTCTCAACGTCTCGATCCAATCAGAGCACACTGGGCTCACAGGGAGGGGGGGGGGGCAGGAGCTCCAACAAGCCGTTTAGGACAGAAAGTGAATACACATTCTATACAGAGATGCTGTATGAGAAACCAATGTGAGTTTGGAACATTGAACAATATAAATCTATTCTAGTAGACCTCAACAATGGAATTATGATCTGAGGAAATGGCCATGACATGGAACCTTTAAAATAAATACAGAGGAAGGATATAATTACAAAGTGGATTTTAGGCCTTTAAGATAGCAAGCATATGGTGTTAACCCGTGCTGGCACCTCGCCCGGAGGCTTTGGGGAAGACTTGTAGGCCACAAACCACAGCCCATTTGGAGGCTTTTAAATGCTCCATAAACACCGCTGGAGAAAGACACAGAGCTGCAGCACACACACTCACAAGTCGTCCGTTGGAGGCCCCCCTACCGAGCAAAAACTCCCCTTTTCCCCAAAAATGGCTTCAGTGAAAACTATTACATTTCTCAATCTGATACGCCTCTGCTGACTTTCATGAGCCGAGGCGAAATTACAGTTGTTACACGATGTCGGAGCTGCCAGGAACATCACGGCTCTGATGAAATGCCTCCAAACTGATCGAATGCAGCGCAACGAGCCACTGCTGATTAACGGTTAAAAACCTCCTGACTGCCGGAGTCTCAGAAGTATCTGATCAAAGCGTTCTGCTTGTCAGTTTACTCCGTTGTTTTACTGAGTCACCGCCGCAGAGCTCAGCATTGATTTTCAGCTGAACTACATTTCTGTCTTGCCCTTTGTCTTACCTCCATCCAGCAGTCGGTTCCCAAACATTTGATTCACCGCCTCTTCCTCAGCACATTTTTATAGACGATCTTTAAATCCTAAGAAGCCGTCTTGTCTCAGTTGTGTGATTTGTATCAGCTTCCCCATCCCATGATTGTTTTGTTGTGTTCTTTGTAGCTTGTGTGTATGATTCTTTCTAAGCCAGCTCTCGCTATAAAGTCGCAGTGAATCGGGCCCTTTATCTCCTGCGATGTGGAGTTAAACCCAAAATACTTTACCCTTTTACGAAGTGAAAGAGGAGAAGTTATGATTTAAATCAAATCCTTCAGACTTCATCCCTGAATCGTAGGCGTGGGTTTGTGAATACGGAGCTGCAGAGGATTGCTGGCCTCCACCCACACCTCCGTCACCTGATGTGTTACATCAGGAATGCGGAGGATAAGGGGGAGAAATTGCTGAAATATATATATATATATAAATTGCTGAGAATTGTTGCTGACCGATGTCCAAACACACCCTCAAACCATAATCACTCTCTGCAAGCTCCAGCTATCTGTCAAATGGGATTTTATGGTAACCAAAATAACATTCGATTGGATGCATTTATGCACAGGCACATTAAAAATGTAATCTGTTACTTTCACTCGTTACCTGTAATCCAATGTAGTCAGTAACGTAATCAGAGTATCAAAATATAGAAGTAATGTAACCTGATTGATTCCCTTTACTTGTGGATTACCTCAATTGCAATGCAAATAAATGAAAAAGAAAATAAATCACAATAAGATGACTTACACATGACTTATCTCAACATGTATTTGTACTCATGCTAGCTGCATGGCCCTTTGTGGTTAAACAAATCACTTCAAAGGATGGCAACAAGTATGTATGAGAAATTAACTGTCGAGAGTTAAAAGGTTAGAAATGTTATTTATACATTTTTAAAGTTTGAAAAGATCTCAAGAAATGGGATTATTGACATTTTGAAAGTCATTTTAGCGATGGGTATAATGACATGTGATCCATCTGATTAAACATATAATGAAAAAGGAATCTAGTAAGGGAAAATAGACTAAACAAATGCATATAATAAGGATATTTAATCATCCTATAAACTAAAGAATACAAATCTAAACAACCTTATACAGCTGAAAAAAACAACTGAAAGAAAAAATACTTTCTGTGTGATTTGGTTGAACTGATGACCCTTTACACATTGATGACCTCTCTAAAGTGTGTGTTGCGTCTAATATGTATTTTCTGCTGCATGCTGTCTTTGCATTTTGTGTTGCTGAGGTCAGGAGGCAGTTATGTGGTACGTTCGGCACGCCTGGCCCTACGCCTGACACACCACCAGAGCTACAGTTGTGTGTGTGTGTGTGTGTGTGTGTGTGTGTGTGTGTGTGTGTGTGTGTGTGTGTGTGTGTGTGTGTGTGTGTGTGTGTGTGTGTGTGTGTGTGGGTGTGTGTGTGTGTGTGTGTGTGTGTGTGTGTGTGTGTGAATGTATGTGTTTGTATGTCTCTCTCTGTGTGTGTGTGTGTTTCTCTGTGTGTGTGTGTGTTTCTCTGTGTGTGTTTCTCTTTGTGTGTCTGTGTCTATCTGTGTGTGTGTGTGTGTGTGTGTGTGTGTGTGTGTGTGTGTGTGTGTGTGTGTGTGTGTGTGTGTGTGTGTGTGTGTGTGTGTGTGTGTGTGTGTGTGTGTGTGTGTGTGTGTGTGTGTGTGTGTGTGTGTGTGTGTGTGTGTGTGTGTGTGTGTGTGTGTGTGTGTGTGTGTGTGTGTGTGTGTGTGTGTGTGTGTGTGTGTGTGTGTGTGTGTGTGTGTGTGTGTGTGTGTGTGTGTACTGGTTCAATCCGGAGGTCCCGACTCAGCAGTTCAGACACTTTCACCCGGAGACAAGAAGCCACCTGTGCCTGTCTGTTTCCCCACGACTCTGGTTTCATCTGTGCTCACACTTTCTGAGCCGTAACCTGTTCACTGCACCTGTCGTAATCAGGACAAATCACCCCCCACCCCCCAAAAAACCCACCCCTCATCCCTGCCGCAGCCAGCTGGAAATCCCCCAGTACAATCCGGTTCTGGGCGCCTGTTCCCAGTCCGCAGCGATAACCATCGTCCAACAGCTCAGTCTGCACAAATCTGTCCTGCCCACTGTGTCCATAATCAAACAGAAACGCAGGACTATCAAAGGTCAAAAGTTTTTAAAATGACGGCTGGTAGAGATGAGACTGCAGAGGAAACAGTTTGAAGTGATCAGTTTAACGTTGATCCGTTTCCTCTGTGGATCAAAAAACGTTATTCCTATACAAACACTTTTTAAATCATTTGTTGATGGCAATCTGCCGTCTACAGGGTACATGTTGGGTATTTTCCACAACATGTCAAAAACAAGTACAAATATTGTTAGGTGTATATTTTATTTGAAATTAGGCATTTATAGCCAACAGTTTAATTTCAGGCCTCTGAAAATACACAAATGCACTGAAACAACCACCAAGCTGTGGCTTAGAAGCTTATTTGCTCTACTGAATTCACTGTATTTGAACAAACTGTTTTAGGCTATATTACAATTTGAACTAAGCCTTATTTTAAATATAGCTGCACTGTATTGAAGTGTATTTGAATTATTCAGAGCACATTCATTTAAAAAGCCTTCGACACAGACGTACTGTATTTTAAAACCTCCATAAAATGTGAATTTATTAGAAAAGCTGTCCATTCAATACATTATATTCAGTTATGAATGTCAATTAGATGGTAATCCGCATGAGAAGTAAAGACAGGAAAATAAGCCTATAGGGATGAATTCGACTCGGTCAGACCTGACGCCTATACACTGTTATATAAAAGCATTTCTAAAAACATTATTTTTTAGAGTGAGATTTAAACAGCTACTCTGATGATTGACCTTTAACAAAAATACAAAATCTAACTGCTGCTGGCCAGGGCTCTTATTTGATGCTGTGTTTTTTGATCAGTGTCCTCGAAGGAGACACAATCGATGAGTAGACCCTGACGCTGCTGAATCAACTTCGTGAGGAAAGCTGAGGGTGTTTCACCGTCTTGTAAACAGCTCTCACTTCTCTGAGCCGACAGTGATTGGATCGGCCGTTTAGGAGTCATCGCCTGGAGCTTAGCGAATCAGAGAAAACAAAATGACAGGCAGGAGTCGTCCACACAAAACAAACAGATTCTGTACAACTAAACTAAAAACATGTATGCTTTGGAGATTGTAGCTTTAGGTTTGCATAGTCTAAGGATTTATGTTGAATATATGAAGGACAACCATGACCTGCGATAATGGATTTCTTTATCACCTGTTGGCAGAGAAGCTTCAAAACAAACCAATGGACACACAGCCTTAACTTAAGAGGTTGTTTTTGCTGAAGCGATTTGTATTCACACAACAGACACAGAGCAACATTAGCATTACTTTGGGGAGTAGCACCTGGAGAAGTTTTGATCAGAAAATATCTGTCTCTTAAGTTGCTAAATGCTCCACTTTTAGTCGCTGGGTGTATCCGTTGTTTGTTGTTGAACTGGTGACATGCACAGGGCTTTGTCAGAGTTTGTTGCTGGTAGTTGACACAGCTAAATAATTTGCAAAAAGTAGGTGATGTTGGTGCTGTGGTGATACAGGTGAAGCTATCTGCTACTGTGGCTAACTAGCTAGCTAGAACATCATGTACTGGCAAGCAAATAGACCATCAAACTGTTTTTTGAACATTGTAAATATGTCTGTTAACCAAAGTCAGACTCTTCGTAAAAGGTCCAAACAAATGTACATCGCCTCTGCAAGTGAATCCACTAGGGGTTCAGTAACGATCTGGAAAAGACGGAGCATTTGACCTCCTCCAGTTCCCTCGTCCCGAAGTCAACGTTTTTTTTATATATGTTTTGGTTATAAGCCTGAAATAAGTTCTGTGGTTAACACAAACTGAAGAGTGTAGTGAAAACAATTCCCTAAAAGAGTCTAGAGCTGCAGGTTTTGAGAGAAATCCCCGTGGAGTCAGGATTAGCACCTTTCCCGCATGAAACGTCGAAACTTTACTGACGGCTACATAATATATAGTCTAGATATGTTAATAAATGGAGCTGTAATCATAATAGTTTGCTATGATTTTAAACATTGAGCAGAATTACCTGTTATCGTTGTGTTGGTCAACATCTATTGTCCTTTTTGGTGAGAATATTTACCAAGTCGACAGTGAATAGAAAAATCATACAAATTGGTTTTAAAACGTACAGACTGTATAGTTACTGATAAAACACTTAAATCAGCACACTTAGTGTAGATTAGTTGAACTCTGGAGAGGTTTAATCCTTAAAGTCTACCATTTTTATCCAGATGACACCAAAGAGAAATACAGAGAAAGTGAAACAAGGGTCTGCAGGCTGACAGCATAACTGCGGCGTGGCTTGTTGAAGCAGTAAAGGAGTGAGAGGATAATCCTGAATACAGAAAACAACCTAAAACTAAAGGGTTTACGGGGTAAAGGAGACATTGAGCGATATTGAGCGGTTCTTTGTGCTTGGAAAAGCTGAGCGTAACAAAGTTGAAGTGAAAGAAAACAAGCAGCCAAGAAGAGGTGAAATTCCTCTAACAGGGCCAAGGAGCACGTTTCTTAACTCCCTAAAAGAAGGAAAGTAGAAGAGTCCTTCATGCTTAGCTAAAGTTGCAGTCACTCTCAGTTTGACCTGTAAATAACAGAATGTAAATCCTTCTTGATGAGCCCAGCACAGACTGGTAGAAAGCAATAAAGTTTGACATTGTGCCAAACAAACCCCTCGCTTCATGAAGGTTGCAAGGTTTTGGACTCACAATCGATGAGATGCTGATTGTGTGTCATTGGATTTTCATTTATAGTCGTCCTACTGTATGGCATGACTTTTTATTGGGAGGAAAAAAATGTTTCACCATGTGTTTTAGGAGCTTAGGGGTCCCTGATATTATATCGATTATAAAATGTGACCCCCCTCACCCCCCACCGTGTGTGTGTGTGTGTGTGTGTGTGTGTGTGTGTGTGTGTGTGTGTGTGTGTGTGTGTGTGTGTGTGTGTGTGTGTGTGTGTGTGTGTGTGTGTGTGTGTGTGTGTGTGTGTGTGTGTGTGTGTGTGTGTGTGTGTGTGTGTGTGTGTGTGTGTGTGTGTGTGTGTGTGTGTGTGTGTGTGTGTGTGTGTGTGTGAGAAACACATGCCTTGGCTCAACAAAGAAAATCAAGGCAACAGTTTGCATCGATGTTTATTGAGTTAAGGCAACTTCTAATGAAATTGTCTTAAAGCAACAAAGTTATTTGAGTTAGGGGAGAAGGCTTTTCCTCTACAATCAGAGGTGTTTTTAATTACCACTTACTTAATAATTGGTATTATAAACACAAGTTTTGAAGTTGATTACTCAAAAGATCAAGTTGTTCCTACTTGTTTTACCGCATGACTTAAAAGGAATTTTAAGTTGTATGTACTAAATTACCATCATTGTGAACACACGTTTTTAAGTTGACAACCATTTATAAATTAAGTTGCTCCAAATATATTGTTTTCAATAGTTTTTTTTTCTTAGCTTTTTCATGCTTTTGCCTTTAAAGAAATAAATTAATTACACAACAAAAATATTAGGCAATTCACTTTTATTTTGAACTGCAGTTGTTTATTTCAACACATGTTTCAATCAGGAGAGAATTCATTTTGTTTGAACATGTATGGACACATGCCACACAGTATGATAAGGTGCATGAACACCTGAAATCACAGCTGACTGCAGGAGAGAGGAGAACCATTTTATAGTTTGGCTGCAGCACGCTGATTGGCTGCTGGAGAATGAGGTGAAATGTAATAGGTTAAAGAGAACGCCTGTGATGAGCTGGTTATATGCAGCTGTGGAGTGAATGTATTTACACCCAGTCTTCCTGAAAGAACTTGCACTGAGCTTCATTTCAATCTTGAAAAAAAAGATAAATTACCAGACATTTAAATTGCCCCACAAATAATAAATAAACACATTAGCCATATTACCATGGGACATGGGCACACAGCAAATACATGCTGCCATCACATCGAAGTTAGAGGCCTGTGCATATTTAAAACCACTGCCAAATATGTAACATCTGTAAAGTTGTTGTAAAACTACAGAAACAAACTCTCAATGGCCGCCAGTCTGCAGATCACACACATCCATTTGACAAAAGATGTAACAAAGATGTTTACACTGCCGACAGTCATTATTTCAAACAGTATGAACACATTTAACGTAGAATGCTCTTTCATTTGTTTCCCTGGACCACGATGGTTGCCATCGTATGGTCAGATCCTGGGGTGGACCGGTCACTGATGAAGGCGATATTCATGTCCTTTTGAAGCACATTAAATAATAGGTTAGCGCATAGGAGAAAATGAATTGGGTAATTGCATACTTTTCAAACTGTCACTCTTAGAGAATTCAGAGCCATTATTACCAGCTGCTAAAGCAACGCTGGTATTGTTTTCACCTATTGAGTCTGCATGTGTGTGTCGTCATGGCAATGTGGTCCTGAAGACACACAGAGGTGCTTTTGAGTACTTTGCCTAGTGTTTAAATGCATTTGGACAGATTTTGTTAATCACAACCGTGCAAGTTTTAGTATCTTCTCATCTGTTTTGCAGGTTCCATACAATATGTGAACTGGTTAAGTGAAGAGCAGAAGCCACTTCTCAAATGTTACACAATCCTTTTCCCATGCCATTGCTGTCAACACCTATCCATGCTGAACGTTGCTAAGATATTATTGATTGGGGTGTGGCCAAAAGTGCAATATGCTTCAAAGTGTAACTGACGGAGAGCAGTGCTTTTGTCCTGTGTCCACTGTGCCCATGGATTTTATTTTATTTCAAGATTTTTAATTACGTCGCTAAACTCCTTGAAAAGGTCCTCTTCCTTTTCTCCAAGGTACACGACAAGGCAGCGGATGGCTATAGTTCTCTGCGTACTTCAATTGCATTGTGCTATTTTTGAGAAAGGAAAAAAAGAGAAATGACCTAAATGAATATATTCTGAATGGGTGACTGCCAACAACTTGCATTTCAATGACAACTCTAAATAGCGATCCTACCTCAAGAAGCATGTCCTTGATCTGCTTCACGAGATTCATTTTGAATAAAAAATGATATCACAATAGTAACCAAAGTATTTGTACTCTCACAGTAGCCTCTACTACTTTGTATCCTCTCACAGAACTATTCACAGTTCAAAGGCTGCTAATTTTGGGCACACAGCAATTTGCCTATAAAGTGCAACTACAAGGCTATACTTCATTTGAATGACAAAAGATGACACTCACCTCAAAATGTCCTTTGTATATTTCTATTTGTCTTAACTATGGGAACTTGTCCAGGCATGTTAAGTGGGAGTGGACTTGAAATCCTTAACTCAAGGTGTAGAACAATTAAGTTATCAAGCTTGCATTACTTACTACAACTTGAATTTAGTTTGAAGTCAATTAACGCAGAAATCAGAGTTCAAATTACACACAATATTAAGTTGATGTAATTACCAACATTATTACGTCAACACAACTTATAAATTAATGTTTGCAACTTCAAATGTTTATCTAAATCAATTAACTCAAATTGTTATCTTGCAACCATGAATTTAATTAAGTGGAGGTGAAAGGTCGCCTGAATTCGTTTTTAGAGTGTGTATGTGCATGTCTGTGTGTGTCTGTGTGTGTCTGTGCGTGTGTGTGTGTGTGTGTGTCTGTGTGTGTCTGTGTGTGTCTGTGTGTGTGTGTGTGTGTGTGTGTGTGTGTGTGTGTGTGTGTGTGTGTGTGTGTGTGTGTGTGTGTGTGTGTGTGTGTGTGTGTGTGTGTGTGTGTGTGTGTGTGTGTGTGTGTCTCTGTGTGTGTCTGTGTTTGTTTGTATGTGTGTGTCTCTCTGTGTGTGTTTGTATGTCTCTCTGTGTGTGTGTCTGTGCATGTGTGTATGAGTGTGTCTGTGTGTGTCTGGGCGTGTGTGTATGTGTGTGTATGTGTTTGTATGTGTGTGTGTGTTTGTGTATGTGTGGGTGTGTGTGTGTGTGTGTGTGTGTGTGTGTGTGTGTGTGTGTGTGTGTGTGTGTGTGTGTGTGTGTGTGTGTGTGTGTGTGTGTGTATGTGTTTGTCTGTGTGTGTGTGTGTGTGTGTGTCTATGTGTGTGTGTCTGTGTGCGTAACCCTATCTTGACCTTCACTGTCCTCACTGTCAGACGGAATAGCCCTAACAGCCTGACCGTGTCCCTTCTGCCCATAACAGGTTTTGGGTCCATGTCCTGTAAATATCAGTAGAGGTAAAAACATTGATTAGGTTTATCATTTTACAGCTGAGCACATTTGTATGATATTGCCTGGAAAAAAGTGGTCAAGTGGCCCAGTGTTGCTCTGAGGCAACGAACAAAAAAACATAGTTTTAGCTAATTAATAAATACATAATAAGTCTTTAAACAATGAAATATACTTCTTTACGTATTCATGCACAATACATGCATGTATTTTTTATTTCAAGTTGTGTACATTTCTAATATGTTAAAAAGTGAAATGTATCTTACCAAGTGGTGGCCCTGAGTCCCCTGCAGCTTTGCTTGCAGAAAGGACTGCTCCACCCCCAGACAAAATCATTCCCTCATTGTATTGGACACCAGCATGTCAGGTGACATTGTGTATATTTAAAAAAATAAAAATATTTAGAGTGTGAGGTCGAAAAAAGTGATTTGTTGCCTGAGGGCAACAGTATGCTGTAGACGCAGTGCTTCTCAAAGTGTGGTCCGTGAGTGCCCCCTAGTGGTCCGTGAGTATATTGGTAAAATTTCACATTTGAAATAAATAAATACATTTAAGTTTTTCGCACTCTCGCGGGAATATCTCCGCAATGGAGCGAGGTTAAGTTTCACTTTCGATTGCATAATATAGCCCAGATAAGCACCTTCATCACACATGTTGCCACTTGTTTGTACCATTTTCAGGCGATTTGTAAAAAACGATGTGTTTTTGGATATGTGTGAAGTTAGGTGGTTCGCAAGTGTTTTTTTTATTGGTTAAGTGGTCCTTGGTATGAAAAAGTTTGAGAAGCACTGCTGTAGAGGGTTAAATCCACATGCAAAGTTAGGAATGTCAAACCTAAAGAAAAGAAAATAATACTGACCTTATGAAACTGTGCAAAACTCAGCAAGTTTAAAAAACGATATTTGTGTGTCATTGTCTTTTCAGCAGAAGTAGAAGAGACGTTTTACTTTATAATCAAAGTAGCAATACTTCAGATCAAGGCCGTCACCATGGAGTCAACATTGGAGGGGAGCAAAAATTCAATCCAAATTTGAATACTAATTTCCTGCTATTCTAAAGGAAAATATATAAAAATTCACGAACACATGGGATACTTTGAAACCTGTTAAACCCCATGCCCCCGCCTGTGGGGGCAAAAAACAACAATATTCACGAAACTGTGTCTCCATGGGCGTAGAAAGCATCCTCAATGTGGGTGGGACAATTTGACGGGGGGTGTGGGCAGATGGTGGACCTAACCTCAACTAGGGGGGGCAAGCTCCCCAGGGAAGATTTTTCTTTAAAATGTTGAAGTTAAAAGCATCAATCTGGTGCACTTTGAGAGCAACATTAAGAGATCTATGGATACATCTCTCAACATCCATATGAAACAGAACTGTAAACAGATTTACTTTTTCTTTATGCATATTTTACAAATCACTCCCCTAGCTACTATTCCTGAAAAGCTTGGTTTCATCAGAACTACAAGTTATTTACACAAAGAAGCTAAACCGAAGGGTTCATTAACATTACCATTACGAAATAAAATAATACAGATTAGGACTAACAAGAAAAAGATACCAGAACTGATGAAGGGCAATGTAATATGTATATGGTGAATTTCGGCCCTGCTTCAGATACAAATACTCAGTTAACAGTCCTGCATTGAAAATTGTACTAAAATTAAAGTACATAGTAAAATATACTCAAAGTACCAAAAGAAAATACAAGTTTTCCCATTTTAAGAATCAATCCAATTAATATTTTATCATTTTGATTTTGATGCATTTTTATGTTCATCACTTTAATGTTTGTAACTTTGAAAATATGTTGTTTTTCACTTTAAATACTTCTTGGTAGCTCAATCTATAATATGATATCATGATTTAGTATTAGTATTTATATTGTGTGTTAGTAAATCTAATTTCAAAGTAACTACATGTACAAGATTTGCATGCATATTGTGGCATGAACTTTATAATGGAGCATTTCCACTGCAACGGGGTAGCCCCGTTTAAGCGTCCCTAAACGTCCTCGCTCAGGCCTCGGGCTGCCTCGCTGGCCGTCCGAGGCCGTGGTGCATTTCCATTACAGTTTAGGACCTGGGGTAGCAACGCAGTGTAGGCGGGGCGATCGGCTTTGTTTTTGTTCACATTTTGAGTTGTTCCGTCGAGCTCCCGCTGGATTTGATCATCCCCAATGAGATGTAGGAACGTCGTCACCTCCTCGGTCGACCACGGTGTGCTTTTCTTATTAGACGTAGCCATTTTTGTAGCTCATCCGTTTACAAAATGCTGTTTATAAAAATGCTGCAAGCTTGCTTCTAAATATATATGCGACGCTAGGGATGAACTCGCGCGCGATCTTGTGACGATTCTCTCTGACCAATCAGCAGTCGAGAGTGTTGACGTCACTAGTTCAGCCCTGGCCCTGGTCTGATAGAACCACGATTTTATGGGGCCGGAAAAAGTACCCGCTAGCCGGTACTAGGCTATATGGAAAGGCCACCAAAAACTGGCCTGGCCGCTTGAGGACGGTTAAGGACGCTTAAACGGGGCTACCCGCTGCAGTGGAAATGCGCCATAAGTAGCAGCAAAAAAACTCTATTGAATCATAGGTACCTCAAATGTTTACTCTACTACACAGGGATTTTAGACTTTGTAGACCATTAATCCATCCATCCATCCATCCATCCATCCATCCATCCATCAATTAATCCATCCATTAATCCATCCATCCATTAATCCATCCATCCATTAATCCATCCATCCATTAATCCATCCATCCATTAATCCATCCATCCATCCATCCATCTTCTCCCGCTTATCCGTGGTCGGGTCGCGGGGGTAGCAGTTCCAGCAGAGAGCCCCAAACGTTCTTTTCCCTGGCGACATCAACCAGCTCTGACTGGGGGATCCCAAGGCGCTCCCAGGCCAGCGAAGAGATATAATCCCTCCACCTGGTCCTAGGTCTACCCCTTGGTCTCTTCCCAGCTGGACGTGCCTGGAACACCTCCCTAGGGAGGCGCCCAGGTGGCATCCTAACTAGGTGCCCGAACCACCTCAACTGGCTCCTTTCGACGTGAAGGAGGAGCGGCTCAACTCCGAGTCCCTCCCGGATGACCGAACTTCTCACATTATCCGGGAGACACCAACCACCCTGCGGAGAAAACCCATCTCGGCCGCTTGTATCCGCGATCTCGTTCTTCCGGTCATGACCCATCCTTCATGACCATAGGTGAGGGTAGGAATAAAAATGGCCCGGTAGACAGAGAGCTTGGCCTTCTGGCTCAGCTCCCTTTTCGTCACAACGGTGCGGTAAAGCGACTGCAGTACCGCTCCCGCTGCTCCGATTCTCCGGCCCATCTCACGCTCCATTGTTCCCTCACTCGAGAACAAGACCCCGAGATACTTGAACTCCTTCACTTGGGGTAAGGACTCATTCCCTACTTGGGGTAAGGACTCATTCCCTACTTGGAGTGGAAAATCCATCGGTTAGACCATTAACACGCACACAAATCATATATGACACAGGATGGAAGCCCCAAACAGCATAACAGAGCCTCTTCAAGTAGCCTACAGTAGCCTACTTGAGGAAATGTTACCTACCTTCTTACCCCCTGCTTTCCAGTATGTCGCTTTTTATTTTCCTGTGCAGTATTTATTGCAGACTGATACTTCACCAAATGGTGTTGCTGTCGCAGTTCTCCCTCATGAAATATTTAAGTCACAACCTTAAATTAAGTCTCGTATTTTTCCCATCATGATCACACTCTTATTTTGAGGTTATAGCTTCTCCCATAAACTCATCATTTCCCTCTCAACTCCTTTTATAATCACTGAGTGAAGATTAGAAGCCAGTTTCTGCTGCCTTCCTCGCAGGCGGAAGAAAATTGTCTCTTTCAGTATTCTGCCTCTCCTGAGTTTCGTTGGCGGAGCTGATTACTCTGCAGGTCATAAGTTAATTGTTTATGTGACTCGCATGTCGGCGAGAAATATGTCATCTGCATCCTTGAGAGGAATAAAAGCCTCGACACTGTGCACGCACACACGGCAAAAAGTAAGTGAAAAAAGAAAAGCATAATTGGATCTTGATAACGAACTCAGTCTACGGTGCTTGTTGCAGCAGTGGCAGAGATTAACACGCAGTCATTGGGAGCAATACAAAGCAGCTTGGAACGTAGCAAAAATAAACAAAAACTTTTAAATGATACAATAAAACCATCTGGACTACAGCTGCTGTATTCCAACGTGTTTAGCGATGAGTTCAACTGAGATGAAAAATAGAGTTTCACCAGATTTCATCAGTCTCTGAAAGAATCAGTTGCAGCGTTGTGTGCAACAAGAAAACTGTTATATGTGTTAATTAAATTACTTAATATAAGTATAGCCTTTTTAATGGTGAACACCAAATAACATCCTTTTTGGGTTATGTTTCCACAGGCATAGTGAAAAAAAAAATGGAAATATGCTGATTTGAAACAGTTGCACACTAATCTCCTGTCTTTACGCTAGATATTTGAGTCCGTCAGAGTCACGGTGCTGAGCCAGGCTCTTGATAAACTTTAAATGGACAGCAAGTCGTAACCTAGTGCCTGTCCTACACATTGCGTTAAATATAAGGATGTTCCTCGTCTCTCCTGTGAATGCAACCTTTACTGTGTCGGGGAAAAGTGTGGTTGGTTCTCCTCCAGTCCACCGATCTCTCCCACGACCAGCGAACAAACCTTAAAACGCATCATCGCTCCTAGTATGCTCGGGTTGGATGCCCCTAGACTAAACCATTGGCACATCTTTATTTATAAGACTATTCTTGGTGTTTTCCCACCTTATCTACAGATGTATGTCTTTCGGAAAAGTACAGGAAGTCACCCGAGGAATTGTTTTTACTTACTGTCCGAAAAGTCCACACTGAGCTGGGGCAAAGGGCGATTTTTTTGCACCACTAAATACTGTTAATATTTACATTCATGTGACCGTCTGTGTTTCCTGTAGATATTTAATTGCTCTTTTTACAGTTTTATTATTATTATGCTGCTGTGTTTATTGGGTTTGTGTAACTCTGGCACAACAATCTTATTTTACGACCCCCTAAGTGTGACATCACTTCTGAGCCTTCCTCCTACCACCCCTGTCTAACCACTATTCAAAAGAAACAACTAATACAGATATATCATGAGAGGCAGCCAATCAAAACGAGAGCTGTACAGTTCAGCTCAGTACACTTGGTGCCTTCCCAGTGGATACAAATGTGATGAAGTGGCCTCTATTCAGTAAGGTGCCCTTAAAGTCCCCTTAAGTGTGACCTTAAAATAAAGCTGACATGATATAGGTGCTTGGAAACGTTCCATTTTAATATTCCTTTGCTCCTCTGAAAGCCTGATTCTGCCACAGAGCAATCACTTTTCCCTCAAAACGTTTAAGGCAAAAGAAATGAGGAATACATATTTGTTAAAAGGTGAGAGGGTTGAGTTTCTAAACTGCTGGTAATATGAAATCCGCTTGAAAAAAAGCTTTGACTGGCACCTTTCTTACATCCCAACTCAATAAGACAAAACTAATTCCAAAGGTTTGACTGTGGACATATTGCAGCTGCCTCGGTCCACACTGACTGAACTCATATTAAATAAGAGGGAAAGGTTCTCCGTGGGAGAGGGGTCGCTGTGATGAGTAAAACCAAACATCTTCAGACTTTTCCTCAGATGTTGATGCATTGACTTTGAAAGATAAAAGTCAACCTCTCCACAGTCTGAGCCACAGCTTGTCCACTGAAGTCTTCAAAGCTGCTTCTTCTTCAACTTGAGGGATTCCTGTATGGTTTCATTTACTGCTAGCTTCACCTCTGTCAGCCGCCCATCTGCTGACGACAGCAGCTCTGAGACCCTCCCCTGCCTCACGCTGATACTCAATTAGCCCTGGAACCGCGGCGCTCCCATCAAACTAATGATTCAGAGCAAAAGAAAATCCACTCTCCCCTCCCTCTCACTCTCAGACATTTCTTCTTCCCCTCAAACCCATTTTTTCTGGAAATTGCACGTCTCAAAATGGCGGCGTCTCATGATCATTACTGTCGACGTGAGATTGAAGAGATGACAGTTTTGAGGAATGTAGATTTCTCTGTGCAGGCGGTAACATGTTTAGTCTTTGTCAGCCTAAATGAGTTTTGGTTCATGTGGAGCGTGTATGTATGTGTGTGTGTGTGCGAGCGAGTGTGTGTGTGTGTGTGTGTGTGTGTGTGTGTGTGTGTGTGTGTGTGTGTGTGTGTGTGTGTGTGTGTGTGTGTGTGTGTGTGTGTGTGTGTGTGTGTGTGTGTGTGTGTGTGTGTGTGTGTGTGTGTGTGTGTGTGTGTGTGTGTGGTGTGTGTGTGTGTGTGTGTGTGTGTGTGTGTGTGTGTGTGTGTGTGTGTGTGTGTGTGTGTGTGTGTGTGTGTGTGTGTGTGTGTGTGTGTGTGTGTGTGCGCGAGAAGCAGCCGCAGGATTGATCTCGGAGGCGCACCTCATTGATTTCCGTCTTTGAAACCCATTTGTTTTCTTGTTGGATGAATCCACAGACATGCATCTTATGAGTCACGTTGCTATCACATGAGGAGGAGATGAAAAGAGTTTGCTTCATGAATATGCGATCATTCAATTGAATTTGTAGTCAGTTGGCCTCTGTGCACGAACATGTTGACTAGAACATTTTGTTGATGCACCCAGAGTGGGCTCTTTATCATTCAAAAGTTAAAGCTCGACCAAACAATATTCTCACATTAGGAATAAGTCGATATGAAAGGCTTTGTTTCTGATGCACCCACAGCGAAATATCCAACCCAGTCTCACGGCATTTCGTGTTCACCAACACGATTTTTAATCTATTGATTCGTGTTCACCAACACGATTTCCCCCTTTTTTTTAAAAGCAATGTATTTCTACTGGTAATGTATTTCTACTGCCTGCAGCACGTCTTTTTCTCCGGTCGGGTCGTGGAAGACCGGAAGCTGTGTGGTTCATAAAAACATATTCTTACTCAATATCAAGCCACAATTATTGCTTTTATTTTAAATCGTATAATTTCGGACTTTTGTTGCCGTCTGTGAGGAAAATAAATGGGGCTCAGAGCCTCAGGATACTGAAATCTGTATTTTTTAAATCTTTTTTTCCTTCTAACTTGTTATTCTTTTCAAAATAACACACTGTTATTTACTCACCAATAACACACAATTATCCTTGCTTTTATTTATTGGTTTAATTCCATAATCTCGGGCTTTTTTGGCGTCCGTCAGGAACTGAATTTCAAAATAAAAATAACCGGAAACAGACGTAGGCATTTCGAGCGATTACCCAAGATCCTCAGCTATGGTTTTAAGCTCGCTGATTGGATGTTTTAGCCGCAATGCATGCTGGGATTTGGGGTTTATATTATATGAAATCCGGAAAACATTTTAAAAGAATAATACTTAATTCCGAGTGCTCTTGCTTTTCTCTTTGAAAGTCATCACATAACGGCATTGTAATACACGGTTCGGCTGCATTACATATTACAGATCTGCCGTAGTTCTTTATTTATAGAGCCCTGATGAGAAGACCTTTGGAAAAACTGGAAGAAATGCCGCCGAAACTGAATACTTGACGTGGATCATAAATATATTCAACAATTAAACAACATCTTCAATTTCTCTTCACACAATACGTCTCCTTGCAGTATCAACACTAATTCGGCTGACTTTTACATTTGATCTAATTCGTAGATAGGTTATATTTAAACCATAACGGTGCACAGCTGATATAAAAGGACTTGTAGTTTTTAAAGATATTACTGATTTTCTTTGAATGTAAGAATGTAAATACTGAGTCTGAAATAGTATAGCAATATGCTGTAAAATTATGTGAAAGCATGAATAAAACTACACATCTTCAGATGTTGTACATACATAAGTGTCCTACACTAATAATACAAAGTTATTATGGCTGTGTGTACCTTGTGTGCACCGCCTAGTGGTTAAAGCACGTTATTGAATTACTGTTTTTATGTGTTATATTTGATTAGAGTACATACTTTCATAGGGGCAAAGTAGAAGGTCTGTGATAGAAATATACAATATAAAAAATCAAGAAGATACTATAAGTGATCTCTACAATAAAACAGTTTAGTGCAGAATGTACAAAGATATTAATAGGAGGAGGTGCAAAACAGAAAAACCAATTAACCTTTATTTAAACATTAAATAACAGATTAAGGTCTTCTTTTAAATAAGAAAAAAACTTTGGGGGTATCTATCTACAGATAAATATTAAGCCTGACAAAGTACTTAACGTCTAATATATTGCTTTCCTGCAATGTTAACTATGTTGAAGCACTTATTTTAACTGATATTATACATATGAATTATACTCTTATGTATGTAGATAGAATAAGAAATGTGCAGAATATGACAGTTTAATGGTGGAGGTACACACATATTGATAGATGTATTGTAATGTACTGTTGAGGAACCTGCGGCCCAAGTTTTTCATTCATTGCATAACTACACCGTAGTTCTGTATATGATATGTCAATAAACCTTTTAAAATCTTGAAATCTTGAAAGGGATGTGCAAAATAGCCATAATATACAGTTTTTAATTAACTATTAGTAGAGAATAACGAGTAATGAATATACTTTATTACTCGTTTCCATTCATGTCAATTGCAGATACATATTTAGTCTTCTCAAGCACCAACTATCAAATATCTCTCCTGATTGTTGGCACTTGACAATCACCTTACCTGAATTTTACTGTAACTAAAGTCTGATTTAAGGGTTGTTTATATTTCACATCATTAATCAGAATCTGCAAAGTAACTCAAATAAGTGTAGTGGAGTCAAAATACCAGGTTAACCTCTGAATTGTAGTGGAGTAGAATTACAAAGTAACAATGAGCTGTCATGTGGGTATATATTAATGCTATATATTAATGCTGCGCATTATGGACACAAGCGATTTTCACCCATTTATTAATTATATGTTTTACATTTGATAACACCAATATGTTTAATACTGGCAACTTCTAATTGTGGGAAAAACGAAAACGTTCAGTAGAGACGTCCCATAGAACATTTTGCGAAACACAATAGCCAGCATGTGTAGTTCTGGGGGGGCGTTCGATTCCAGTTTTGGATAGTCTGGCGTGGTTTCGTTCCATTTCAAACAGCTGTTTGACACTCTGTGTAACCTTACGGGGGACTGTAGTCCTAAACGATAGCTGGGGATTATGGGTAGTGTAGTGTCTTCGGCCATCCTAAACTCAGAAATGTTGACAATCGCAATGATGCTCGAAATGTCCCTTATAGGCCTACGTCTGTTTCCGGTTATTTTTATTTTGAAATTCAGTCCCTGACGGACGCCAAAAAAGCCCGAGATTATGGAATTAAACCAATAAATAAAAGCAAGGATAATTGTGTGTTATTGGTGAGTAAATAACAGTGTGTTATTTTGAAAAGAATAACAAATTAGGAAGGAAAAAAAGATTTTAAAATACAGATTTCAGTATTCTGAGGCTCTGAGCCCCATTTATTTTCCTCACAGACGGCAACAAAAGTCCAAAATTATACGATTTAAAATAAAAGCAATAATTGTGGCTTGATATTGAGTAAGAACATGTTTTTATGAACCACACAGCTTCCGGTCTTCCACGACCCGACCGGAGAAAAAGACGTGCTGCAGGCACGAAACACATTACCAGTAGAAATACATTGCTTTTAAAATCGTGCTGTGCAACACGAAAAAAAAGGGAAAATCGTGTTGGTGAACACGAACCAATAGATAAAAAATCGTGTTGGTGAACACGAAATGCCACGAGACTGGGTTGAAATATCACCCTCTTCTGCCTCTTTAGCGTCTTCGCTCATTGTCTTGCAGTTCATTTGTTATTCTGCATTGTTCCGTCTCACTGCATTCATCAAATCTTGTTTCTTGCAGAAGCACGCAGATGTTTTCAGCACAACACTTTGATATACCCACAGCGCTGAAGCTGCCAAGTCCTAAGCTAAGGTAAGTGTTTCCTGAAAGTGAAGCAGCTTCTCCAACTCCAAATGAATACTTAAAATTGTTTATCTTCATCTAAATGTTTGCTAAAATGTATTATGACGTTTGTTCATATGTGTTGACTTAGTATCTGCAAGTCAAAGATTTGTTTGTGACCTTTCTGCTTTTTACATGCAATTCTATGCTGGTTTTTTGTATCATCTCCAGCAAGGAGGTTATGCTTTCGGTTCAGTCTGTTTGTTTGGATCAAATCAAATCAAGTTTTATTTATATAGCACATTTATAAACGATTTTTGGTCGAGCCAAAGTGCTGTACATATAATAAAAATAGCCTACAGTAGAGACACTTTACAGTAAATACAACAGCACAGATTGTTCAGAATATCAGTTTGAGAAAAACGTCTGCTTTTCTGTTTGTCAGCAGGATTACGGAGTGGCCCACTTTCTATGACACTTGTTTGAAGGGTGTACCATGGGCCAATGAACAACCCACAACATTTTGGAGCAAATTTGAATCGCGGTGCAGACGCAAAGCAAAACAGGGCATTTGGCTTTGTCAGAGGTACGTGTCTGCGAGTGCAAAACTACAAGTGGAGACATGGGAAATTCTGTAGGCTTTATTTGAGCTAAATTGTACTAACAGGCCAGCTTTCAAACTAAAGTGTCATGTGTCATGTGGAGAGTGTTATGAGTTTGCAGACAGTATGTTTACATTATGTATTATTCACTTAATATTGGAATAACGTTCAAAAAGGACAGATGTGGATATAAATGAATGCTAATGCTGCTATGTGTGTGCTAAATAGCCATAATAGTTGCTAATGTGTTAGTATGCAAAACTATAAAAGATAACCTTAAAGCAGGGCTGTCAAACTCAAATACACAGAGGGCCAACATTTAAAAATGGGTGCTAGTCGAGGGCCGGACTGGTTCAATGTTTATTGCAGAACTTATTGAAATGAACTTATTGCACATATTAAACCTGGAACTAACAAAGCTTAAATGATTGCCTATAAAAACAACATTAAATAATCAGTTACATTCATTTCTTATGGCTCTATCTGCGGAGTCATTTCTTATGGCTCTATCTGCAGAGTCAATTCAATTCAATTCAAAACCTTTATTTATACAGATAAAACCCATTGAGATCATAGACCTCTTTTACAATGGTGACCTGCTTCAATTAGTTCCAAACATTAATACAAACATGACAGAAAACAAAGGACATTATATGATACTACAGTTTGTATACTAGTAGCATTTACAGACACCAATATTTTCTGATTGTATAGCGTCTATCCTAGCTTTAAAAACATGAAATGGAATCAAACTACTTAGCTTCCATTCCTTTTGTAGACTGTTCCATGCTAGCGGCGCTGCGCATCTAAAAGCTGTATTTCCTAATACAGTCCTAGCAGTTGGCACATGTAATACAACCACAGCTTTAGATCTCAGGCAGTAGCCATTTACAATACGCTGTGAGATCAGGGAACAGATGTAAGACGGAAGTTTCCCTAACATTGCTTTATAAATAAAAAGATACCAGTGATTTAGCCGCCGTACAGTAAGTGAAAGCAACCCTGCCCTTGTATACAGGGTACAATGATGAGTCAAAGTCTTACAGTCTGTCACAAACCTTAGTGCACTATGATAGGCGGCATCTATCTTAGTGAGGTAATTGGCCGGCGCATTCATATAAAATAGATCACCATAGTCCAGCACAGGTAAAAAGGTCACAGTGACTAGCCTTTTCCTGGCCTCAAGAGAGAAACAGTACTTGTTTCTATAAAAAAAACCTAGCCTAACCCTCAGTTTTTTAAGCAGGTTATTTACATGCAGTTTAAAAGAAAGACAGTCATCAAGCCAGATACCAAGGTATTTGTAAGAGGTTACCACTTCAAGTTGTTTTCCTTGCATGGTTACAATATCTAAAACAGGCTCTGGTGACTTTTTAGCTTTTGAAAAGAGCATTAACTTGGTTGTATCCACATTTAAAAGAAGCTTAAGCGCTGAGAGCTGAGTCTGAACAGTGTTAAAAACAGTCTGTAATTTAACAACAGCCTCCTTAACTGAGGTACCTGCACAATACATCACAGTATCATCCGCATAAAAATGTAAGGTAGCTTCCTCCACATTTTCACCTAAACTGTTGATATAAATGGAGAATAAAAGTGGACCTAGAACAGAACCTTGAGGTACACCATTAGAAATGCTCAACCACTCAGAAGACAGCCCATCAAAGTGAACACATTGGGACCTTTCAGAGAGGTAGTTCACAAACCACCCGCACTGCATGGCTGGATATGCCAATACTGAGTAGCCTCTGTTTTAAAATGCGATGATCAACGGTGTCAAACGCTTTAGAGAGATCAATAAACAGAGCTGCACAACTCTGCTTATTATCTAAAAAACTAGTGATGTCATTTACAACTTTCATTGTGGCAGTGATGGTGCTATGTTTTTTCCTGAAGCCCGACTGATGTTTCGACAGGATATCATTTATACATAAAAAGTCCTTTACTTGCTCACTCACTAGTCGTTCAAGCACTTTAGCCAGAACTGACAATTTGGAGATTGGCCTAAAGTTATTTAAAATAGTTGCCTCCCCTCCTTTCAGTAAAGGCAGGACATAAGCAGACTTCCATACTTTAGGAATTGTATTTGTGCTGAGGGAGAGGTTAAAAAGAGAAGTAAGCGGTGGAGCAATAAAATCTACAGCTATCTTTAAAAAGAAAGGTTCTAGGTTGTCCGGGCCAGCCGGTTTCCTAGGATCTAACTTGGATAAAACATCATGGACAACACCAACAGTAAAAGGGGTAAAACTGAAAGGGTTTTCCAGACCACATTGTTCAAGGATTGGAGCGTTCACAGAAGCAGAAGCACAGTCAGTGACAAAATCAAACAGCATGCCACAAGACACAAAATGCTTATTAAAACAATTGAGCATAGTAGCCCTGTCTGATATAATGCCAGATTCTGTGGTAATGCATGGAGGTAGCTCATTTGGAATATCACCAGTGGAAATCAATTTTATGGCTTTCCAAAATTTCCTAGGATTATTCAGATTTTCTGTGGTAACTGACAAATAGAACTTTGATTTAGCACTTTTTATTTGTGATGTGAAGCTATTTCTTAGCTGCCTAAAGCGTAGCCATTCTACCTCTGAGCCTGATTTCCTAGCCTTAGCCCAGGCATTGTTTCTCTCATGAAGGAGACTGGACAGTTCAGCGGAAAACCAGGGATTGTCTCGACCCTTCACTCTGAATTTACGCAGAGGTGCATGTTTATCTATAATTTTCATAAAACCAAGATAAAAATAAGACCATGCAGTTTCTACATCCGCACACAGATTGATCTTACCCCAATCAAAATCAAACAGATCGTGTAAAAAACCCTGCTCCACAAAGTGTTTTTTATCTCTCCTTGTGATAATGCGTGGAGTCATTTCTTATGATGACATTTTTCCACAGGCCAACAACAGCTTCAACAAAACTATTCCCCTCAAAGAACAAACCAAGCATGCCCTGTTGTCGTGAGAGAAAAAGTGCAGAAGGAAACATCCATTAAACTCAGTGTGCTACTCTGTGAAGCTAGTTCAAGCAGATACTTGGCATCTCATCTTGGGTGCAAGGTCATCAATGTTTGGGCTCAGGCTCTGAGCTGAGGAGACCCTCAGGATGGAGTGAAGGTGTGCGTGCAATATACCGGCGGGCCAGATCTAATAGTAATTAGAAATGATCCTGCGGGTTAAAATTAAATCCACCACGGCCTGATTTGGCCCCCGGGCCTTGGGTTTGACACCTGTGCCTTAAAGTGACTAAGCGATCAAACGTCTGTTGTCATTGTGTGGGAAGTAAAACAGGAAATCATGTGAACCTATTTTACATAACATTGGGGTCGCAAAATGTCAGACAGGAAACAACACATTATTTACAACACATACATGTAAGACATGAATAAATACAATCTACATTTAAAGCTAACAAATAAACCACCATAAAACCATCACCACGTTTTGTCTTATCCTTAACCATGTGGACCGGGGAAGGCTGTGGCTCAGTGGGAGGTGTGCTGGACTTCGAAAGTTCGAGTCCCACTGCAGTCAGCATGCTGTTGTGTCCCTGGGACACTTCACCCCAAATTGCTCCTGTGGGGATTGTCCACAGTACTGAAAGTCGCTTTGGATAAACGCGTCTAATAAGTAACATGTAATGTAATGTGGTTATTACTGTAACCATGAAGATGAAGCCAACCTAACATTATCAAAATAGTACTTTAAACTTTAAACCAACCATTCATATATAGCTTTAAATCTACATGACAATCTGCCACAGCCCAGTGTAAGGAGAGTGGTTTTTATATCACAGTACGGCGTGATCAAAGGTTTTCAGATTCACCCAAACTGACGTTAGCATCTCTTGCCTGCAGCGTTTTTCTAACCTAACTGTGTTTCATGTTTCTTTTACTTTTCCCTCTTTGCCATTGAAACATCTATGAATTTAAAACGTAATCTGTGCGCTTTCAATCGCCGAAAAATGTTCATTCCTGTTAAGCTCGACATGTGGTATATGAGCCAGTTTCATACCCTGTTTTAGAGATGTCAGTCTGAATTTTAGATAGATATAGTTAGATATACACATAGATATCGTTTTACATTATGAGTACCTCTATTTTGAAATAGTTTTGGCCCTAAAGTTGTTCAATCTTTTGCAGTCGATGAAGTTGAATCCAGAATTGCGTCTCGCAGAACACCGACTGTCAAACAGAAAGTGGAAGCGGACAGAAGCCCCTAACATCGAAAACAAAATGGATTATGCACGTTTCTAAAGCTCCAAGTGACACAAAAAAGGCTTCTCAATTCTCTAATTCCCCCTCCTCGACTCCTATCCTCGACTCCTATCCTTGTGACTTAGTCCCGCCCACAGGAGATGCGAGCGGAGGAGTCGAGGAGGGGAACCGAGGAGAGAGGAATGGAAGCAGCAGGCGTTTAGAGAAATGAAATGTCCTTCAACATGGCGCGCTGAAATCCATTTCCGGGTCACTACCGGACGACCAAGGAGTCGAGGAGTCGAGGAGTCGAGGAGTCGAGGAGGGGGAATTAGAGAATTGAGAAGCCTTTAAAGAACAACATCACCAGTCAAAGCAAGTGCCTGCAAACTAATGCTGTGTTGAAATGAGTTGACAACAGGAAAGAGGACAGCCTGCAGGGCTGTCAAACTCAAATACACAGTGGGCCAAAATAAAAAAATGGGTGCTAGTCGAGGGCCGGACTGGTTCAATGTTTATTGCAGAACTTATTGAAATTAACTTATTGCACATATTAAACATGGAACTAACAAAGCTTAAATGATTGCCTATAAAAACAACATGAGTTTAAAGGAAACATCCATTAAACTCAGTGTGCTGCTCTGTGATGCTAGTTCAGATACTTGGCATCTCATCTTGGGTGCAAGGTCATCAATGTTTGGGGTCAGGCTCTGAGCGGAGGAGACCCTCAGGATGGAGTGAAGGTGTGCGTGCAATATACCGGCGGGCCAGATCTAATAGTGATAAGAAATTATCCTGAGGGCCGAAATTAAATCCACCAAGGGCCTGATTTGGCCCCCGGGCCTTGAGTTTGACACATGTGGCCTACAGTAAATACTCTTCTTCTTTTAGGATGATTTAATGCTGAAAATGAAAATCTGAATACGTCCTTCTAGCCTTTGGTTGTTCACATTTAGGGTTTTACGTTTGAGTGCCTTGGTGAGTTGTTTGTGTACATATATATAGAAATGTTAATAGCTTCCACTCTGTAGCGAATTACCTTTTTTCCTGTTCATTTTAATACATTTCAGTACATGACTACTCAGATGAATAATTTGTTTAAATGTTATTTCCAGTGCAGTGAGGTTGCTCTGAAGTGTGTTTGCTATGTTCCTGCAGGAAATATATATTTGCCAGTCAACGTTTTAATGACATAAACAAAATGATCATGCCCGTATTTGTTTAAAAGCTTTGCCTTGTGTAATGCTTACAGGATTAAACAAGAGTAAAACCATGCCCTAGCAGTAGAGTGTGTTGTCATGGATTATTAATATCCTGATTTATATAACATTTTATTCATAAAAACATATTTAGTATGGCTGGTGACAGTGTTTTATAATTTATTTAGTGATAAAGAGCTATCTAACATTCAGTAAACACTGTGGCACGGATTATTAAGGCAACACATGTCTAACCTGTTAGCATTGAGGACTTTGTTGTGTAACTGTTACCTTCCTAACAAACTTCATCTTTTAGCAAACATACTCCAGCGTCTAGCAAACAAACTTTGTCTACTAGCAAACCAACTTTAGCTCAAATAGAACATTTTTTTACACGAAACATACTACCAATAGAAATACATTGCTTTTACAATTATTCTGTGTGACACGAAAAAAATGGGGAAATCGTGTTGATGAATGTTACAGCCGCTGTTTTCCTTGTGCCATTAACTCTGTGTGTGTTTATGTAAATGAGCTGTGCAGGTCCTCTGACGTCATTGGCAGTCCCGTCCTCGCAACATCCGCGGTGATTGGACTGAGGTCATCCAATCCCCGCCCGCTCTGCCACGTCATCCGGGGGAGGAGTACAAAGGCCGGGCAAGGACATCATTCGGGAGGCTCTGAATTGTGGGACAGACGCCTCCAGCCTCTCGTTGTGTTACTGCCAAATTCTGTGTGTGTGTGTGTGTGTGTGTGTGTGTGTGTGTGTGTGTGTGTGTGTGTGTGTGTGTGTGTGTGTGTGTGTGTGTGTGTGTGTGTGTGTGTGTGTGTGTGTGTGTGTGTGTGTGTGTGTGTGTGTGTGTGTGTGTGTGTGTTTGTGTGTGTGTGTGTGTGTGTGTGTGTGTGTGTGTGTGTGTGTGTGTGTGTGTGTGTGTGTGTGTGTGTGTGTGTGTGTGTGTGTGTGTGTGTGTGTGTGTGTGTGTGTGTGTGTGTGTGTGTGTGTGTGTGTGTGTGTGTGTGTATTGCTTAGACCCAGGTAACTAGCACCTGTTGACCAGCAACATCTGTGTTCTCACAGTCTCATTTTGTTTATGATTTTTGTTCCACTTTAGAAGTGAGGTATTTACTTTCCTTTTATGTATTACCCGTTGGGGGATAACGCTGTGCAGCTCTCTTTTGGATAAACAGTAACAGTTTGGCCCGTTGTTTTGCCAGGCTGTTTGCCAGTGGCGTTTTTATATGTACAAAAGTGGTGGGGCACAAAAAACTCAGATGTCTATATATAAGCTTCTGCAGTGAGGTTCATGGCTGGTGAGGCTCTGACTCTTCAGGTTTACAAATATTATATTTTGACCTAAATCAAAATATAATATTATTTTCAAAAGCTTTTTTTGTCTGATGCTACAATTCATTTTAAACAGACAGTTGTAGTGCCGAGAGAAAGGGAGTCGGAGGAGGTGCATCGAAGGTGCAAAACTGTCTTTAATGAGCAGCAGAAATGCAGGTGTTGTCGGGTCGCAGCCCGGCACAACAAGAGAAAGAGCCAGGAGGGCACACAACATATAAAGGTAACCACATATATGTCCGTGTGGAAACAATACCCCCAACTCTAGTTGCATGTGTGGATTATGTAACCCAGTGTATTAAAGGTGGTCACCACACAAGCCCCCCCAGAATCCAAACATGGCAAAAAAATCCCCGCGTCCGGGAGGAAGCACCACAGGGGCCGAGGAGGGTGAGGCTGCAGGTGAGGGCCGGGCCATGGAACGGGCCGTCGGAAGGGGGCCGCAGTAGAGGGTAGGGGCCCCAACGAGGGCGAGGGCATCTCCACCGGGGGCGGGCCGTCGTAAGGGGTCCGCAGTAGGCGTCGTGGCGAATGAAGTCATCACCCGCCAGTCGGTGAAAACTGGGTCGCTGAGCCGCAACGGGCGTGAATAACCCGGTGGTCCCCAGCAGGAAGGAGCGCTGCCCGGCCGCAGGCGAGGGCACAGCGGCGGCGGGCACGAAGTCCTCGGGAGGAAAGAGCCGGGGGGCAGGAGCAGCACTCCCGGGAGGAAAGAGCCGTGGACAGGGGAGAGGCCAGACGGGGGGGGCGTCCGAAGCTGCCGTTGAGGCGAACCGTGAGCCGCGGTAAGAGGAGAGGCCAGGCAGGGTCCCGGAGAGCGCCACCCACGGGCCGATGAAGGCATGGGCGACGTCCGAAACCGCCAAGGCGAAGGAAAGAGCCCAGACAGGGTCCCGAAGCGCGCCACCCACGGGCCGACGAAGGCATGGGTTAGGGTTAGGAAACTTGAGTGGCGTCTGGAACCGCCGTTGAGGTGGTGAAAAAGTGAGAGTGTCCACACGAGGTCAACCGGCTGGTCGAACCTCCTCTCCGGCACCAGAAAGAAAACAAAAACTCAAAAGGGTCGATAGCTGTTGCCGTTAGCTGGCAGCCATCGGTAGCTGCTAGCCGTAGTTAGCCAACGTGGTTAGCTGCTAGTTGTCGTTAGCTAGCGCAGCTGGGACGTGCAGCCGCACGCCCCGAAGAAACCCCACGAGGCAGCAATCGGGTTCATCCCTACCCAGCAGGTCGTGCATCGTCCCCTCTGTAGTCGGAAGGCAGATGCGGGAATGGCGAGCAACATCCCCAGCCATTCGGCAAGGCGCGCACCGAGCCTCAGTCCGCGTGCCTGTAGCAGCCACGGTCCACTCCAAAAAATCCCCGGCAATTCGAGAAAGAAACCTGAGTTTCCTTTGCCGTGTTCGGGTCCGTCTCGGAAACTTCCCAAGACGCTGTCAGGGTCACCAGTGTAGTGCCGAGAGAAAGGGAGTCGGAGGCGGTGCATCGAAGGTGCAAAACTGTCTTTAATGAGCAGCAGAAATGCAGGTGTTGTCGGGTCGCAGCCCGGGACAACAAGAGAAAGAGCCAGGGGCCCAGTCCAATAGTCCATTTAGCTTAGGAACCTTCCTAACCAAGTGAAATGACCCGGAAGTACGTCACTGGCAGCCATGATAAGTGCTGTTCCAATTCTCCAAATGAAAGGAAAGGAGGTTTCAAACTTCCTTTATAACCTCCTTTAGCTTAGGAACCACTGGACCTCCCTAGCCGAAAGGAGAGGAGAAAATGCTGCCCCACAATGCATTGCAGCCGCAGCATTTGCCGTCACTCAACAGTCGGCCGTTCACGGACACAAACGATAATGGGAGAAATTATATCATGAAAGTTACGGTGCTTATTAAGCATTTTAAAACGTATGTGGTAAGTTGCCAAAGTGCTTTGTTCTGAACGTTCATCAGTATTATAATCAAAAGAGATAAATATGAACGTTAGTTTTTACTGAAATGATCAAATAAAGTCAACATTTCACTGTCTTTACTGAGCTGTGTGGGGTTTGTTCAACTTTTAAAATATGTTTGAATGGTGATATACACAGTGATAGATGTTCAGGACTTACGTTTATAATAAATACATTTGTATTTATTTGTATTTATTTTAAGATCTTTTAATAGTTCATACAATCATATGTGGACCGGAGGGAGAGGGTGACGAGCATAAGTTTCACTTTCCTTTTTTATTTCAATTCCAGCTTTGGTCATGAAGAATATGTTTCTCTGTTGTCCCCGTTCATAAAGCATAAAGCAAGCAGCAGTCAGAGCACGGTGCAGAGTCTCTAGATGAGTTTACAGTAGTCCCTCGTTCTTATTGAACATCCATGTTGTAGTCCGCTGTATAGAAACTGTAGTTTCCATAGTTTCCCCACAGCAGCAGCAGACGCACATTCATGACGTCCGCTGGCGCATCATAAACACGTCGGATAGTGAAAGTGCATTCGGATTCTCTAAAGTACCGCAGTCTCTTCTCCTAAATCCTTTTGAATTCTCCTATCCACTATCCCTTAACCCCGTGACGTTTCACTCAGAGGTCAAGGAATAGGAGATAGGGTTAGAACTTAGGAGCTAATTTTTGGATTATCGGAACGCAACCCAGGAGGGCACACAACATATAAAGGTAACCACATATATGTCCGTGTGGAAACAATACCCCCAACTCTAGTTCCATGTGTGGATTATGTAACCCAGTGTATTAAAGGTGGTCACCACACAGTTCAACAAAAGGATACCCAAAAAATGTAATTTTATCATTTAAATATTGAATTGTTCTCTCTAAAATTGCAGTCTTACCTTGACTTGAAGATTAAGTCCATTTGCCTATCCTTCTGGACAAAAATCTATATTACTTTTTTGTAAAAGTCCTCCTTATGTTCTTGTAGTTTCAAAAGTCTATCATAAATCTAATCTAATCAATAGATTTATGATTTGAAAGTTATAAAAGTAGGGTAGACATGTGGATATTATCCGACTGAACAAAACGTGCATTTATCTAACAGCTACGTTTCCCACAGACCTTATTTGGAGCTATTTTCTAAAATCCTATGGAGAAATATCATTGCTTTTTTGTCGAGGGAAGCCATGCGCAGCTTACTTCCGGGTTTTGGGACGCCTCACTGTAGCTCTCTCTCCTCCTCTTCACACACCACACTTTTGTACTTACTTACTTACAGCCAATCAGCTCTGAATGATGTGAGATGATGTATGGTGGGGATGGCAGCTCTATGCCCCTATGGTCATTATTTTTTTGCCACACACATTAAATAGGAAAATATTCTGAGCATGCGCAGTGTAGTTTTTACAGTCACCGTTCACTTAGACAGTGAGAGGGAGGGGCAGGATCGGGTTTTGTCCCACATGGCTCAAACAGCTCAATAGGCACACACTGTAGACACTAATTAGAAGAACACAGACTAAAACAGCAATGTACAGACGAATCAGATGATTAAACATGATCTTAAAATATATTTTATATATTTTTTAATTTATTTTTTGCATTTTGTTGTAATCATTATTTTTAATACTTTCTACTGACACTAGGTGGGGCTGTGCCCCACCTGCCCCTAATGACCAGTCGCCACTGCTGTTTGCGTATATCATTGTGTTTATTTTTGGTTACAAATAAACCACTTGTAACGTATACCAATTCCACTCTGGTCGTGTCGTTTCCCTTTGGTTCCCCTAGCCCAGGGGTGTCAAACTCAATTTCATCGCAGGCCACATTAGAATTATGGTTGCACTCAAAGGGCCGGTGGTAACTTTAAGACTATATAAATACACATAGATAAATATACATAATAAATATAAAACTGAGAACTGAGCAATCAGGCGTCCATTTCGGGTAGCTCTTTCCTGGAGCGTCAGCTTCAGCGTCAGACAGCCGAAGACTGACAAAGACATTGGAGTCCTGCGGGAGTAAGACTGACAAAGACATTGGAGTCCTGCGGGAGTCACGAGGGAGGCAAAGAGGAGGCAAATCCTACTCTGATTGAGCTGGTGTCTTATTTATCTTTTCTTTAGTTTTCTAGCCCCTCATGCTATAATCATGTGTATTTTCTCCATTCCTGTTCATGTGTCTTCTCGCAATTATCACTGGCCCTGTGTATCTCCTAATCGATATAACCGGCCTGCTCTCGTCTATCCCACGTGCTCCACTGAGATCCAACATCTAGTTTCTGGTGGCCTGTGGAATTGCTAGTCAGCTGTTCCTAAGGCTGACTTCATCTCTGGCTACGCCTCCCTGCAGTCTCTGGATTTCCTTGCTCTCACTGAGACCTGGATTACTCCATCCAACACATCCACCCCAGCAGCTCTCTCCACTGCATATTCCTTCTCCCATACACCCAGACCCACTGGCAGAGGAGGTGGCACTGGTCTCCTGCTCTCTCCCAAATGGAGCTTTTCCCTCTTCAAGCTACCTAACTTCACTCCTTCCACCTTTGAATTCCATGCCGTCACAGTAACCCATCCTATACAGTTAACCATTGTTGTTCTCTACCGTCCACCAGGCGCCTTGGGGGACTTCTTGGAGGAATTAGATAATCTCCTCTCACTCATCCCTGAAACTGGCCCTCCCGCTGTACTTCTCGGAGACTTCAACCTCCAGACGGGGAAGATAGACGAACTAACATCTCTGTTAACTGCCTTTGCTTTCTCACTGTCTCCGTCCCCACCGACTCATAAAGCTGGCAATGTCCTTGATCTCATATTCTCAAGGAACTGCGCTACTTCTAACCTCTCTGTAAACCCGCTCCACACATCCGATCACTTCTTAATTTCATTCTCTCTATCCCCTTTCCAAACATAACAAACTAATCTCTTCTCATCCTGCACTGTCCGCCGTAACCTTCGCTTCCCTCTCCCCCTCTACCTTTGCCTCGTCGGTGCTCTCAGCCCTCCCTTCCTCTGATTCGTTCCAACTCCTGCCTCCAAACTCTGCTGCAGAAACTCTCCTCTCTACTCTCTCATCCACTCTGGACTCGCTCTGTCCTCTCACATCTCGGCAGGCTCGTCAGTCCCCTCCTGCTCCCTGGCTGAATGATGCACTGCGTGCTAATAGAACCGTCCTTAGGGCAGCAGAGCGGAAATGGTGGAAATCCAAACACCCTGACGACCTCCTAACCTATCAAGCTCTCCTCTCCTCTTTCTCTGCTTCGATCTCTCAGGCAAAAAGCACTTTCTTTCAAGATAAGATCCAATCTTCCTATTCCAATCCTAAAAAACTATTTTCCATCTTCTCCACCCTCTTGGACCCTCCAAAAGCTCCTCCCCCCTCCTCACTTCTGTCAAGCGACTTTGTTACCCACTTTGAAAAAAAGGTTGATGATATTCGCTCTTCTTTTTCTGACTCACCTTTACTCACCGCTGGGTCACCAGACCCTCCTTCCACCAACACACTTACCTCCTTTTCCCCTCTCTCTCCAAGTGAGGTTCTTACCCTCATTACCTCTGCCCGCCCTACCATCTGTCCTCTGGACCCTATCCCTTCAAACCTCCTTCAGACTATCGCTCCTGATATTCTACCGTTTCTCTCCCATTTCATCAACACTTCTCTAACTTCTGGTCACTTTCCAAACAGTCTCAAGGAGGCAAGAGTAAACCCTCTCCTAAAGAAACCCACTCTCAACCCGTCTGATGTTATAAACTACAGGCCTGTCTCTCTCCTCCCGTTCCTGTCTAAATCACTTGAACGCGCTGTCTTTAAACAACTCTCCTGTTATCTCAATCAGAACAACCTTCTGGATCCGCACCAGTCTGGTTTCAAGGCAGGTCACTCCACAGAAACTGCTCTCATTGCTGTCACTGAGGAACTGCACACTGCCAAAACTGCATCCCTCTCCTCTGTCATCATCCTGTTGGACCTGTCTGCTGCATTCGACACGGTGAACATCAGATCCTCCTTCGCACTCTCCAAAAACTTGGAGTTTCAGGCTCTGCACTTTCCCTCCTCACCTCATACCTGAAAGACCGTACCTACAGGGTGACTTGGAGAGGGTCTGAGTCCGACCCTTGTCAATTAACTACGGGGGTCCCTCAGGGCTCTGTTCTTGGTCCCCTCCTCTTCTCCCAGTACACAAACTCGCTCGGATCTGTCATTAGCCCGCATGGTTTTTCTTACCACTGCTACGCTGACGACATCCAATTAATTCTGTCCTTTCCCCGCTCAGAGACCCAGGTCGTCGCACGCATCTCTGCTTGTCTAGCTGACATCTCTCAGTGGATGTCTGCTCACCACCTCAAGCTCAACCTTGACAAGACTGAGCTGCTCTTCCTCCCGGGAAAAGATTGTCCCACTCTTGACCTAACAATCAACATCGGCACCTCAGTTGTTTCCCCGACTCAGACTGCAAGGAATCTGGGTGTGACCCTAGATAACAACCTGTCCTTCACTGCAAACATCGCTGCTACAACCCGTTGCTGCAGATACACGCTTTACAACATCAGAAATATACGTCCCGAGCTGACTCAGAAAGCGACTCAGGTTCTGGTCCAGGCTCTCGTCATCTCACGCCTAGACTACTGCAACTCCCTCCTGGCTGGTCTACCTGCATGTGCCATCCGACCTCTGCAGCTCATCCAGAATGCAGCGGCTCGTCTGGTCTTCAACCTTCCTAAATTCTCCCACACCACTCCGCTCCTCCGCTCCCTTCACTGGCTTCCCGTAACTGCTAGAATCCACTTCAAGACACTGGTACTTGCGTACCATGCTGCGAATGGATCTGGCCCTTCCTACATCCAGGACATGGTTAAACCGTACACCCCAGCGCGTGCACTACGCTCTGCATCAGCCAAACGACTCGTTGCGCCCTCGCTGCGAGGGGGACCCAAGTTCCCATCGGCGAAAACACGTAGGTTTGCTGTCCTGGCTCCAAGATGGTGGAATGAGCTCCCCATTGACATCAGGACGGCAGATAGCTTGCACATCTTCCGGCGCAAACTGAAAACTCATCTCTTTCGACTCCACTTCGAGCGTTAGAACTATTAACGAAGCACTTTTATACTAATAAAGGACTGGCTTACCTAAAGCCAGTTGAGTAGCACTTGAAATGTTTGGCTCTATGAAACCTGATGTACTTATATGATTCTGTTTTCTTCAAGGTTGTGTCTTCCTGGTCGAATGTACTTATTGTAAGTCGCTTTGGATAAAAGCGTCAGCTAAATGCAATGTAATGTAATGTAATAAAATAATGTATTATTTTACAATATTTCCTCTGCATTGGATTATTATCGGATAGGGTAATAACTTCATAATTAACTACGTCTGAAAGCAGTGGCGTTTTCTCCTGGAGGCCAAGGGAAGCCAGGCTTCCCCTGTTTTTTCGGATTGTAGTTATAATTTTAATAAATAAATAAAAATACTTCCTTTAGTTTCAGAAATTCTGTGCTGTGTGTTGCTGCCGGCCAGTCTCTCCCCCATTCTCATTGAGTATTTTACAAAGAGTGAAACAGCGCCCCTCTACATGTTATGGTGAAACAGTAGGTTGCACTCTCTGTTGCGAGAGGAGGCCAGCCGAATCTGGCTTCCCTTGGTGAAAAAAAATGGAGGGATTGACCAATCAGATGAGGCTCACGTCATGCCCCTTCCAACCTGTGATTGGTCAGGGCCATGCCAAGGGAAGCCAGAGGCGGCTGGCTTCCCTTGCCTCACAATCCAATCAAATCGCATCAATTTAGTGTTGCAGTGACGCATCCTAAAACCCGGAAGTAAGCCGCGCTCGGTTTCCCTCGACAAAAAGGCACTGGGATTTCTACATAGGATTTTGGAAAATAGCTTGAAATAAGGTCAGTGGAAAACGAACCTGTTAGATAAATGCACCGTTTTGTTTCAGTCGGATAATATCCACATGTGTCTACCCTACTTTTATAATTTTCAAATCATAAATCTAATCGATAGAAGATATATAGCGTCACTGCACCACTCTCACCGCCGTTAGAAAGTAGCAAGCAACTGAAGCAAGTGCAATTATGGAGGGTGGAGATTTGGAGTATTTCATCAAAAGTAATTGTACTAAACTTCCGCTACAGCAGCAACAACAAATACAATCTGATGACCGGCCAATGCCCAAACTGGAGCTGTGTACAGCGAGGAAAAAAGGAGCGAGTCGGACGTAAAATGTTAAAGGTCTCCTGATTTAGTTTGTGAATGAATGCTTATTAGAGTTTGGGCTGGAGAGTGCGTGCGTACCTGTCGGTTAGATAACAGGCGTGTGTAAGTCCTGCATCTGTATGATGCAAATGTGTGTAAAATGATACCGGGTGCTGTAATCACTCATCTGGTTACGTTATTACATTGACCACCACACCCCCGACCCAAAAGAAAGGACGTATTATTGGCTTCCCCTCATTTTTTTCCCCACATGCCACGCTACTGTCTGAAAGCAGAAGTCGAGGGGAAATAATTGCAAGTCTCTTCATTGCGCATGTCACAAAATGAGATGCATTGTGGGACATGTAGTTTATGGGCAACGTTCTCCTGTAAAGCGGCACGTAACATTATAATAAACTTATTATATTCTTTGCAAGCTCTTGTGGGGCCACATAAAATGAAGTGGCGGGCCGGATTTGGCCCCCGGGCCTTGAGTTTGACACCCCTGCCCTAGCCCAATAGGGAACGTAACAGTGAACACGAATCAATAGATTAATTTTGTGACTATAACACGAAATGCCATGAGACTGGGTTGAAAGTTTAGCTCTTACAGACATACCTTTTTACTAGCAAACAAACTACAGCTTAGTAGCAAACAAACTGTAGCTTCTAGCAGACACACTTTGTGTACTAGCAAACAAACTTTAACCTATAGGGGTGTAGCGCTAAATATTTAAGGCTGTGTACAACAGTCATATTTTGAGTGTTGCTTATGTTATGAGGCAAGTGGAAACAAAGTTAAATATGTTTGTATGTCTTTATTAGGATCTCCATTAGCACTAGCACTAGCACTGACATTTTTACGGTTTTATCCAACATTTATTTGTAGAGACTTTACAGCTATAACAACAATAGGAACGGTGGGACCAACAACCTGCAGAACTTGACATGATGCTTACATTTTGTAAAAAACGGCTGAAAATAAAAGTTTGTAATACTTCAAAAACAACATCTTGCAGTAACTGTGATTAATATGTGGGAGATAAGGGGAAATACCAACAAATAATACAGTTACTAATTACTAAAACATAATTTGCCTTGTTTTTTCAGTCTAGCCTGAGGAATCTTTTAATGGAGAAGAGGCTCTTCCTTAAAATAGTGACATGTAATCGATTATTTTAACTTTATTGTCAGTGCAGTGCAAACGTTTAAAGCTCTCAGCCAGATTAACAGGACTGCACTCTGACTCACTCAGTCTGTAAGACAAAGTGGTCACTTCAACTTCCTGTACATCCTGCAAAAAGGGATTTGTTTGAATCTGACTAACCACCACCACCACATTAAAGTGAGGCAGACTCATCACTCTGCTGCAGGAGAATGGTCCCTTTTTCTCATCAGCTTGCCTCATTAATTCCAGTGATGCAACACAACAAAACCTCCTTGTGGAAAGCAGAAGGTTAGTTAATCTTGCTAATTGGCCTCCAAGTAGTTGTGGACTGATCGCGGTGTTTGAAAGGGTTTCTGATCCCCTCCATTTGCAAATAAACAGCCAGAAAAAGGATGGAGCTAAATTAGGCTGGCGGCATAGGCGTCATTAACGGTGGGTACGTGTGGCTTGCATCAAGTAATATTGACCGACAAATAAAAATGCTTTAATCAGAAAAAACTGAAAGTGCATTGTCAATCAATTAAATACAAATGTTTCCCTTCGCTTACTCATTAGATTATGACTGATCAGTAACGTTTCTTTTTTTCCCTCATGTTATCTCAGTATTCATCAACTCTGAGAAATCAGACTTTAGTTCCACCTGGAGTAAATCCACCAGCTACCCTGCAGAATACAAAGTCATGCAAACTAGCTGCACCTTTACCAGCTTTGAGAACACTTTCATGATCAATCATTATAAAACATATCATATATATTATTCTGAAATGGACCAATCTGTACAACGACTACTTTAAGTATATTTTGATCCTACTACTTTTCACTTGAATAACATTTTGATTGCAGGAGTTTTACTGTAACAGAGTATTCCTACACTCTGGTACTTCTACTTTAACTCAAGTACAAGTTCTCAGTACTTCTACTTTAACTCAAGTACAAGATCTGAGTACTTCTACTTTAACTCAAGTACAAGTTCTCAGTACTTCTACTTTAACTCAAGTACAAGATCTGAGTACTTCTACTTTAACTCAAGCACAAGATCTGAGTACTTCTACTTTAACTCAAGTACAAGATCTGAGTACTTCTACTTTAACTCAAGTACAAGATCTGAGTACTTCTACTTTAACTCAAGTACAAGATCTGAGTACTTCTACTTTAACTCAAGTACAAGATCTGAGTACTTCTACTTTAACTCAAGTACAAGATCTGAGTACTTCTACTTTAACTCAAGTACACGTTCTGAGTACTTCTACTTTAACTCAAGTACACGTTCTGAGTACTTCTACTTTAACTCAAGTACACGTTCTGAGTACTTCTACTTTAACTCAAGTACACGTTCTGAGTACTTCTACTTTAACTCAAGTACACGTTCTGAGTACTTCTACTTTAACTCAAGTACACGTTCTGAGTACTTCTACTTTAACTCAAGTACAAGTTCTCAGTACTTCTACTTTAACTCAAGTACAAGATCTGAGTACTTCTACTTTAACTCAAGCACAAGATCTGAGTACTTCTACTTTAACTCAAGTACAAGATCTGAGTACTTCTACTTTAACTCAAGTACAAGATCTGAGTACTTCTACTTTAACTCAAGTACAAGATCTGAGTACTTCTACTTTAACTCAAGTACAAGATCTGAGTACTTCTACTTTAACTCAAGTACAAGATCTGAGTACTTCTACTTTAACTCAAGTACAAGATCTGAGTACTTCCTACACCTCTGCATGGAGTGAATAGTCGTCTTTTTTTAAAAACTAAATCTTGGTTTGTATATACTGTATAAATGAAATGTTCAGATGACACGGTAACAACAATCAGATCATGTCAGGCGTGTGGCGCAGTGGACTGGTGCGTTAGTGTTGGTTTAAGGGGGTCACAGGTTCAAACCCTACTGCAGTCAGCATGTCGTTGTGTCCCTGAGACACTTTACCCCAAATTGCTCCTGCTTTTGGATAAAAGCATCTAAAAAGAAACATGTAATGTCAAGCGAAAACATAAAGGAACAAACAAAGTTACAGAAATTGAATACAAATAAATCAACAAAAAGACAAACATAAAAGCACTCGGTGTCAGAGTGGCTTTACATTTCTGTCCTAGAGTTTCTTTGTATTTCCTCTAAATGAGCGTCATCACATCTTGATTTTTCGTTATTCTTAAAAGTACGTTTGCTGTATTGATGTTTCCATAAAGGTTCTCTTTTATTATTACAGAACTGCAGTAGGGTAGACCAGACTTTTGCAAATTCTCCTTGTCTTCCTTCGGCTTTGTACGAGAGTCTTTCCAATTCTAAACAAGAAGCAATTTCTTTCACCCAGGTACATCAATTTTCTTCCAAGCTTGAGATATCATCCTGCAGGAGTCCAAAAACAATTCAAACTAACTTTGTATAGCAAACAATAAAGGTATCTAAGTCGTATACCTAGATCACGTGTCTTTGCCTGCATGCTAGCTAGGGCACCTCTACTGGTAATAGACATCTTAAGATGGATCATGTAGTTGACTTTGCGCAGTGTCCTGAAGATGAAGGGCCCACATTTCTTCCGAACAGTCACTTTAGTAAATTAAGCTCTTGTCAGTTGGCCAAAGCTCATCAGCGCCTGAGTACAGAGTAGCATCGCTGTACTGACCGCCCCCAGACTGCCGAACAAACAACAACACACACTAGTTCCTCACACACTGCCCGTCTCTGTATAAAGAATCTGGCTGCAGGTGGCTCCTCTCTAACAGGTTGGTAGAGTCACACTGACACCATGTGGCCTCGGAGTGCTACTGCAGGCAGTTTAGTAAAGCCTGATGGGTTTTTTGTATTATTTATTCTACTATTTAACAATTAGACAGTTTATACATCTAAAAAAACAAACAAAATTAGTAGAAGTGGGACAGCAGAAAGCAACACTTGACTTTTAAGAAACATATTAAGAAAGTATCCAACACTTTTAAACAAATTAGACCTTTCTTAACTGTCAATGCTGCTAAGTCATACCTCCACTGTATGATTCTATCACACATTGAATACTGTTTTACAAACTGGTCGTTTGCTTGTGCCACAAACCTGAAACCCATAGAACAGCTGTTCAAGAGAGCTATCCAGGTGTTTGACAGAAAGCCATATTCATACCACCTCTGTAGCATCCTTGATAAACACAATTTCTTGAGTTTTGACTATTTTAAGTCTTTTAAAAGTATGTGCTTTTTTAATAAATGTTTACATGGACTGGCCCTTCCCCCCCCTCCACCCCCCTTAGGGGAATTCATCCACAGAAAACACACTGGACGCTGCACTAGGTCAGAAACCAGAGGAGACTGTGAGGTCCATCGCAGACGGACCGCTTTTGGACAAAATGTCCTCTCCATTAAAGGCAGCTCATTCTGGAATAGCCTCCCAACTGAGACACGGGATTGTCCCACTCTCAATAGCTTCAAAGGTCAACTCAAAGAATGGTTGAGAAACAACCAGACGTACGATCACCGCTAAATGCACTTTAACACAGAGGTATCTCCTCTTGCACTTTATGTGGCGTTGCTGCTATATTCTATTGCCATGGCATAAATACTTGTGTATGCTGCTCTTGCTCTTTTGCACTGTTTGCATATCATGTAATTTTTTTTGCTATGTTTGTAAAATGTAATTTTCTTAAATGTTGTATGTGAGGGACTGCAGGTGGAAATGAGCTCAAAGCTAAATCTGGCACTGTTACGCTTGATACATTTTAATGTGTTAAGTGTTCATTACTGTGCATTGTCCCTGCCAAATAAACCATTAAATCAAATAACTAAATCAACCCTGACCTCCTCTTAAAGTCAAGCCAAATCTCAATAGTGAAACATACAACATCACATATCCTCAGGCCCTTGATTTTGATGAGAAATCTATTGCCATGGCATAAATACTTGTGTATGCTGCTCTTGCTCTTTTGCACTTTTTGCATATCATGTATTTTGTTTCTGCTATGTTTATAATTGTCATGTTCTTAAATGTTTTATGTGAGGGACTGCGGATGGAAAGTAGCTCAAAGCTAAATCCGGCATATTTGTTTTAAGTGTTCATTAATGTGCACTGTCCCCGCTAAACGATTAAATACAAATGTCTTATACAGAGTTAGCCCTCCCGTTAGTCATCCAGTTGCAGGATAAAGAAAAAAAAGATAATTCCGTAATGAAATACTCACACAGATAAACAAAATGATATATATACATACACATACATACATACACCAATTTCCAGGGTGAAAATAATAGAGTGAAACAAATAAAAACTCCGTTCAGATAACAAGACAGTTTCATTTCTCATCCTATTTTTATGTGAACTGATAATTATGATAATAGTCATTATAATTGTTATAGTATTTATATTTATTGTAATTATTATTGTCATTATTGTTATTATCATATCAACTTTTTTTAAGCTAATCCAAAGACATAATGACCGGATAAATGTGCTTTATTAACTATATTTTTATTTATTGTCCAATGTTATCAGTGTAAGGTTAAAGCTTTCATACAGCACTTTAACTCGATCGAATTTGGCCTTTGTAGGAGAGCTTTTTATAATATCAGGATATGTTTCTAATCTATGCTACTCTGTTTCATTTTGCACTATTTGTATTTGTATTGTTATATTGCACTTTCTGATGTCTTTTATATATGTGTCCCCGGTGCGTCAGGGAACTCACGCAGCGTCAGAAAATAAAACCCTCTCTCTTTTCCTCCGTACCCAAATCTCTAAAAATGAGGGAACAACGGAGCTGATCCAGATTTGCGTCCGCTATGACGTAATATCTGAAATGTGGACCCACGGCCAGGCTTGGAATTTCGTCATTTTAGGGGCAAGGCCATTTGGCCTTCCCATTCACATTTTTTTTAAGGGCACAAAGGCCACATGACAGGGCACAAAGGCCGTTTGGTTAAATTACGCTGGTCAATCAACATGACTGAAAAGTGTAGCACTAACGTCAACACCAGTCGTTTTACAAATGGCTGAATAGCAATAGTGTTTCTTAAACGTATACGTTAAGTTCAGCCATAAACCACATAAGTCAGTCATGTATTATATCAAAACCGCTTAGCAAGAAAAATACTAGATTCAAAGGTGACAGCTATCTGCTAGCTTGTAGAAGCAACACTAGATGTAGACCCCTTGAAGGGAAGACGTTAGCGCTATCCAACTAGCTATCGCTAGTTTTCATGACAAAATGTAACGAGTCGACTTTAAATAGGCTAATACAATGGTAATTACCTATCAATAGTACTTTCTATAAACACGTAAATGTTAAGTCCTTTCAAATACTACCACATACTTCAGTTAAATCATATCAAAACAGCTTGGTCCGCTTGCTTACCTGTGCTTGTCTTGCTCCCGCGGCTGAGGAGGAGGCTGTCGGGCCCCTACAGGCATTTCTGACGGAACAATCACAGCAGAGCAATCGCTCTGATCCACAGGCACGGGACTATCCTACTGCGCGCACTAGTATGACTTCACTAGCGTTGTCTACACTGGAACTTTTGACAGGGGCACCAAGGCCACTTTGGCCGTGAATTGCATTTTTTTTCACAGGGCATCACGGCCAAAGTGCGGGCCAACGACGGCCATGGCCGTCGTGGCCATCGTGAAATTCCCACCCTGCCCACGGCCCAATCAGAAACGTTGCTATCAGAAACAATGCCCGACTGTTTTGGACGTAATATGGTCGGTGTTCACATTAGCATCGCTAACACTCAGAGCTAACCTGTACTGGAGAGCATGTGTGTGAAGAAGCAGGAAGTAAAAAGGAACTCACCTTGTGGTATAACCGGCAAGAGAGAAAGCCTTTGAGCTCCAGACTGTTTCAGATCCTTGATAATCCATGATATGGCGTTTCATCACGGCAGCATTTAGTTTAGACGGTAGCTGCCGGGTCCCGCATGAGCTCAGACCCTCCTTTTTTATCAATTTTTTTAAAGCTTTATACCCAAATCAGCACTTTGGAAACAGGAAGAGAAACAGAGGGATATGAGGCGTGGCTAGAATGGGTGATATGTTTGGTATTTTGAGCAAAACACTTCATAGACATGTTTTTATATATTGTTATATATCTGAGACCTATGCTATTGCCTAAAAATAGCATGATAGGTGACCTTTAAGGTAAAATGTTTTATGTATGACTTTAACTTGTATTTCCTCACTTTTTTAAGTACTACTTATTTTGTAGGTACTACTTTTTTTAAGTTAAACGATCAGAATTATTCTACATGTGAACAAAGTCAACTTAAAACTTAGTAAACTCACTGTTTGTTGGCAAGAAGCTGTAGTTTGTTTGCTAGTAAACAAAGTGTGTTAGCTGGGTCAATATCATTATAAAGTAACTTCAGTTATCCTGAAAATGTAGCAGAATAATGAAACTCTGAGGTCTTATTATAAAAGGCCGAACATTTAAACACATCAGTTCAATGATGAAATGTGTTTCCTTCATTTTATACCTTGTTTTTTCATTGGATGTACGTGATTTTGTCCCACACACTGCTCTGCTAACTACAGTGTGTGTAATACGTAGTTAAAACGTATTTGGAAAAGTACTTTTCCATTAACTGAAATATATTGTTGAGAAAGGTTCTATAGCTTTCTGAAAATGTAAATGTTTTAATCACTATGTAATTACAATGTATTAAATCTTTGAATGTTGTTGGATACATTTAGCTGTTTGCATATACTTGCAGTTAATTTATAAAAAGTGTGGGAGCTTGACGAATATCCATTTCTAACAGCATAACATATACTTAATACAATGAATATGAAGTTCAATGGAACATCTCAGATTTTTTGGGGAAATGGGGAAGTCTCAAATGGTATGGTATGGACTCACCTATTGGTAATAACAGTTACATCACCATGTCACCTACCGCTAGCAGGGCAGAAATGTGTTGCCTTAATCATCTGTGCCGATGTGTTTTTAGGAATAACCGGCACGATTGTAAAGATGGAGAAGAGGTTTCTACATTTGCATGTGTTTTGGCTCATTTATGTTTTTATAGTTCGATTGTTTTTGTGCAGCAGGTTTCTCCGAATGGAAATGTTTTGGGCTCTTGTTGCGCGTTTGCATGGGTCGGCCACCTCATTGTTTTATTTTCTAAAAAGCACACTGAGCAGAAAGGCTGTCAGCAGCACACCTCCCATGGCTTAGCGTACAGTAATGCAGAAGCTTGTAATGATGATAAGAGCCCTAAATAGAGGGTATCCTCCCTCGATAAATGAAACACACACAGTAGACCTGCAGCTTCCCACAAACACTCAATAACGCTCGAGACGCTGCTGGAGATTATTCAGGGCTGTCAATTGGATTAGCAGAGATGCTCCTGCCAGCAATTAGTCTGAGAGAATAGAGGAGCTGAAGGAAGCACAGAGTTATTAATTAGAGCTGGAGGAGGGGGGGGGTCATACAGCAGTGATGAAGACGAGGCGCTGAGGGCGAAGAGGTGTCAGGAAAAGTAGAGCCGTCAGAGGAAGAGGCCTTGAGAGGAGCGAGGAAATCAATAACACCCTGATGGGGCTTTTGTTCTTCTGATGTTTTACTCTGGTGCTTAAAGGAGATGTTCAGGGAACTGTTTGAGGGTTTGGAAAGTGCGGTTGACATTGTTATAAATGTTAACAAACCATTTTTATTATATTATGTTTTTATATCAGTTTCAGTTTCATTATTCAAACGTATTCAAACTTTTGTTGACTGTTTTTTTCCCATTTTCATTCAGCTGTAGCTCCAAAACCAATACTCATAATGAGAATAATTGTATTTAGTATAGCAGCTTTCACAGAAATAGGATTTACAAAGTGCTTCACAATATAAAGACAAGAAAACTGTAATATTCGTTTTTTAAATCTATATATGGAAATAATAATAAATGCAATTAATACATTCTCCAAAAACATTTCCCATCACAGGCATGATTTCTTACATTTAGCGACATCATTATATAGAAATGTTTAATCATTGGGATAAACCCCTTGAGATGCACCATCTCGTTTTCAAGGGGGTCCCGACAATAGCAACAACTTACAGACATACATAAACAAAAAGACAAAACATGACACACAAGACAAACCACATACAGTCTGTTAAGTAAAATTCAAGCAATGCACACAATCATTACAATTTGAGAGACAGTCGAGCAAATCAGTTTCATCAATATCAGTTTCATTAATATCAGTTTCATTAATAACAGTTTCATCAATAACAGTTTCATCAATATCAGTTTCATCAATAACAGTTTCATTAATAACAAGTACAGACCAGTTGAAAGTGAGATGATAATGCATGTTTAAACATACCCAATGATGCAAGAGATCTAATAGCAGCAGGTAAAGTATTCCAGTCAGTTGGGGCTTTGAACATGAACGCTCTTCTGCCAATACATGTTTGCAGAGGGGACAGAGAAATAAATCTGAACAGAATGTCTAACTTGATGATTTGGCGAGTAGGGTACAAAATACTGCTTTAAATAAGGGGGATAGTTAAGATAAATGCATTTAAATACAGTGGCGAACCGTGTCTATCACAACTGGACCTTCTGTAGACACACACCCCCCACCGCCGCCCCCCGCAAACGTAACACTGTAATATTATAGATCAACAACAGATACGATTCTCATTTATTCATTTTATTACATTTTATTTATATAATTAAATCGATTTTTTGTTTGTTTTATCTGAGTTTTCCAGGGTATTCTCTGAATACCTTGAAGGCCCTGACGGTTAGCCACTGTTTAAATATCATTTAAGTTGGTTATACATTGTGCAGTGATGTGTACGAAAAGGACAACCAAGAACAAATCTGCATAGTCTATTGTAGGCTATGTTGAGTGGAGCAAGATCTGATTTATGTGCATTTTGGTAGACAACATCACAATAGTCCATAATCGGAAGAATAAGTTGAGAAGCAATTCTCTTTCGGACACTGAGCGTAAAACCATTGCGAGAGCGGTGTAAAACACAGATTCCGTAATTGACTTTTTGTATTACATGCTTTATATGTAGTTTAAATGAAAGTTCAGAGTCTAGCCATACACCAAGATATTTAAAGCTATCAACTTTATGCAGAGAAGTGCCATCCTTACATGTTATTACTACATTAGGTTTGGATTTGAGCTTCTGCCTGGTACCAAAGACCATGGTATAAGATTTAGTTTTCTTAAGCAGTAGTTTATTGAGTGATAGCCAGTCCTGTAAGATATTAAAATCCGATTGAAGAGAGATCTGAATTAGTGAAAAGTCAGATTTGGATGTATGACAGTGTCATCAGCATAAAGGTGAGTACGACAATTAATGAGACAAGAAGAAATTATATTTGAAGACTGTAAGCCATGCAGACAAAGTCAAGCCAAGTTTATTTATATAGCACATTAAAAAACAAGGCAATTCAAAGTGCTTTACAGAAAAAACACTAAAAGCTATCTTAATGGTCATACTGCAACAGAAACACATCGTACAATAACATTTAAAAAAAACACTCATTAAAAAAAATCAATGTGAGCTGCCCGGATGTTTTTCTTGAATCCAAAATGAAATCCAAATTGACAGGGAGCAACAACAGGCTCCAAGAAAGAGTCTCAATACACCCCCAAGTGTCAAATGCAGTCATGTTGAATGTGAGCTCTCTGTAGGGGTTGGATATTCCTTTTAAATGCAAATGGTGGGTTTCATCACTGTGTAGCACGAGCTTTAGTGATATGGTCAAATGACTTCTCCTCTCTGGGAGTACTCGACATCAAATAATGTATGAAGATGAGAGTTTTCTGTGCAGGAGTTTGACCTGAGCAAATATCCGCCTACGCCTTTTAGAAAACCCCCGTCAGCACTTCATGAAATACTATGTTTTGACTTTATACCATAAAATAATAACTCATGACTCTGCTATTTTGGGGGTTTGAGGAAGAACTCGGAGCCGAACAGGCAACTTAAAAGGTATCGGTCATGAAGACATTTGGGGAGTAAAGCGATCTTTTCATGTGTTCATTTGCAGTATATTGAAGCCCCATTATTCAATTGCATTTGAAGAAGCAAAGCAGACTTCTTTCTAAATGGTGTCAATAGAAAACTGCCAAAGTAACTGTTGAATGTGTGATACAGTTTGGGTTCACATAATCCTGTATCAGATGGTTCCTGATTGAAATTGTGGTTATGCTTTGTCTGCAGCTGTTCGGGTTGAAGAAAATGATGGTTTCATACATATTGAAACTTTGAGTACGAGTGTGACGACCCCTCCCCCCTTCTGCCAGTCTGTGCTCACTGCCTTGCTGTTCTCTGGCAGGTACTGGGAGTGTCGTCCTGTTAGTGCCCGCCCATAGAGGCGGAGCTTCAATAAGGCATAGAGGCGGAGCTTCAAGAAGGCTAAAGACCTGCCCAGCTGGAAGGTTCAGGGTGTTTCTCAATCTCGAGTAAAGCTGCTCCAGAGCCACTATTTCAAGGATGCTACGTCATCGAGTGCCGCCGAAGGACTGTTCCAATGTCCAGCATACTTGGAATTCTACCGAGCCCGGCGTACTTCGTAGCGAGAAATTTCGAGGCTGCACATGTGTAAACTCCGCGGTCTTAAAATCCCCACAATGCTTTGCGCACGGACCAATTTCCCCAAATCTGTGGCAGAAAACGTAAGGCGGGGCCTCTCATATGACGCACACCTGCACACCTGCTAGCCTGTTCCACTCTTTGTTTTCCGCATGCCAGGAAGTATTCTTGCCTCGCTTCTGAAGCAAGACGCTCGGAAGACATGTGCTACCAAGCAAGCGTACTCGACATTGAGAAACACCCCCAGTCTCTCTGATCCTGGCCTTCTGCAGCAACCTCAGCCTTCCTCCTGTTTTGGGTTTGATGCACCATCCAACATGCCTACAGCACACTTCCACACATCCACACACTGCTGACACGACTGACAGTCTTATTCAATCAATCAATGTTTATTTATAGAGCCCAATATCACAAATGTTACATTACATTAGAATCTAATCAGCCCTAACTATAAGCTTTATCAAAAAGGAAGGTCTTAAGCGCACTCTTAAAAACGGATAGGGTGTCTGCCGCCCGAACACAAACTGGAAGCTGATTCCACAAATGTGGAGCTTGATAAGAAAAGGCTCTGGCTCCCATTGTACTTTTAGAGACTCTAGGAACAACCAACAACCCTGCATTCTTGGAACGCAATGCCCTAGTAGGACAGTAGGGTATAATGAGTTCTTTAAGGTAAGATGGCGCCTGCCCATTAAGGGCTTTGTAGGCGAGAAGAAGAATTTTAAATTCTATCCTGTGTTCTATTCTTACATACACCACTACTAAGAGGTACTTTAAGTTAACTGTGTTAAATAAACATCTGATTGGCATACAATCTGTGTGGCCTCCCTCTTTGTTGCCAGCCTTAAGGAAGGTTGTAACAACGAGACTTAGTGATATGGTCAAATTACGTTTCCTCTCTGGGAGTACTCGACATAAAATAATGTATTAAGATGAGAGCTTTCTCTGCAGGAGCTTGACATGTGCAAATGTCCGCCTACGCCTTTTAGAAAACCCTCGTTGTTGCTTGTGTTGAATTTATACCACAAAATAATAACTATTTTTTTGTTGTTTAGTGTAAAGCTGTGTGAGGAAAAACAGACAACTAAAAAGCTGTCTGTCAGGAGACAAATAACATTTGAGAGTGAAGACATATTTTGTTCCTGAAAGTTGAAGCCACATGCTTAGATTCCTGCATTTTGAGTAGCAAAGCAAACAAGACGTCTTTCACTGATATATATTAACAGGGATTAAATGTGCGTTTCATATGTATCCTTGAGCTTAACCACTGACCACTATGAGTCAATCTGTACTACTAATTCTCTAATTGAAATCATTAGTTTGTCAGTTTTAGAATAGTAGTAGTAGTAGACTAATTCCTACTAGCTGGTTATGTAAAAAGAAAAAAGACGACATTATTAAACCTTTGAGAAGTTTGGTTTACTTGATTTACTATGTATACTGAAACGTTATGTATCTTATGAGGTCTAGTATAACGGTATCAAACCACTATGTTGTGTCTTTCAAAAATTGCCAAAAGTTACGGTACATTTGAGAAGTTTATTGAAAGATGGTTTCATACAAACTGAAACCTTTAGTATCACATTGGCACTAGTATAAAACATGTCATGGTGCACGGCCCCACTGGGGGTTAGTCGGATTAATAAAACACATTCGTTCTTTTCTTCTTATATAGTTCAAATCAGTTGGAGACCATTACTCAGTATCTGCTGCAGACGTCGTTTGTGGATAATCCCCCCCCCCCCCCCCCCCCCCGATCTCTGTGGTATCAGGCTGATCTGCTGATCTTCTCTTCAGATCCTCGCTGCCGGCCTCCCTCACAGCTCCTCTTCTTCCAGTCAGTTTTTCACCCCGCTGCCTCATTAGCAGCCTCTCTGCTCCCCGCTCAGAAACTCTCGTTCTGTCTTCTTTCTTATTTGTTTCTCTGCAGCAACTTCTCTTTTAAGACGCTCATCTGTAGCCTGTCAGTCAGCTGACCCTCCTCGTGTCTTCCAGTCTGAGCCTTAACTCCCACTCCCCATCTTTAGTTTAGTTTCCCAGTGTGACTTGAGTCCAGTCCCTTCAATTAGAGTCTCTTTGTAAAACCCAACTCATCATGGCCCTCCCTTTTGGTTTTGTGCATAAGTGAGATGCCCAAAAGCATGTCTGTATGTTCTGCAGGCACCTGTTGCTTTAACTAACTGTGGCAGAATCTGGTAGTGGTATTTAAAGGTCACCTATTATGCAAAATCCACTTTTTAATGTCTTTTATATATAAACATTTGTTGTCCTGATCCATTTATATAAAAACCTGTCTGAAAATAAACTGATCAGATTTTGGACCCTTTATGATGTCATAACGATTTTGTTTTGGCTTGTGTAACCATTAGCCAATCACCAACCAGGGTAACCCCCCTCCCCACCTTATCGCCTGAATCTCCTCCTAGTACCGCAGTACTTTTCCCACAAAGGTTCATCAGAATTTAGTTCATGAGAACTCTTTAGTTCACGTTCACACCGGAATAAGTCCCTGGGGAGGATTAGGCAAATGAAGCCGCTGGCTTCACTTCTTCTTCTTCTGCTTTGGGTTTACTGGTAGGCCGCAAACCACTTCACGGCGTATACTGCCTCCCGAAGTCCCCGGAGTTGGGTACTGGCTTCAGTAGAAGCTGCTGGGACTCCCAGCAGCTTCTACTGAAGCCTTCCGAGTAAATCAATCAATCAATCAATCAATCAATCAATCAATGTTTATTTATATAGCCCAATATCACAAATGTTACATTTGTCTCAGTGGACTTCACAGTGTGTACATAATATCAGTATGACAATACGACACCCTCTGTCCTTAGACCCTCACATCGTACAAGGAAACACTTCCGGAGAAAACCCACAGTTTAAAGGGAAAAATGGGAGAAACCTCAGGGAGAGCAACAGAGGAGGGATCCCTCTCCCAGGACGGACAGACGTGCAATAGATGCCGTGTGTAAATTGAAAAGATAATACATTTGCAACATAGGTAGTCCAAATGTTTGGAAATGCATGTATGTATAATAGGAAGATGAATCCACGAGGATATCCATCCAGAACCTATGATCCAGGACCACAGCCACGACTCAAGATCCAGGGCTCGCGATCCAGGACACAGGACTCAGGATCATCCATGACTCCGGATCCCAGCGTATATAGTGTAAGAGTTGGAGAGGTCCTGATAATTTATTCCGGGAAATTACTCTGACCTACTAATTGATCTAACCAAAGTTATTGAGGGTATGTAAGTTTACTGGTTGGCTCAGATCTACCAACGTCAGCAAGATCTCACCTCTACTAACTCCCCGAAGAACCAGGTTCAATTAACTGCTGTTTCAATTCAGACAACTCTCTTAAATCTGTTTAAGCGATCCCGAAGGATTTTGATATCAGTAAATGATGTGTGACCTACCTAAGTGTGAGTGTGGCAGGGTGCAATCTTACCTTTGAAGCAGGAGAGGAGAGCGCAGATGTCTTTTTAAGTTGTCCCAATCCAAAAGGTGGGATCAGTTTATTTGAAGAAAAATAGGTCCAAACTAATACAGGGTTTTTACCTTCTCTCTTTACAACATTATACTCATACTAAAACTATCATGCTGTGATCATGTTCTAATATGAAACCTTAATTCACAGTTTTACATTTATTACCATACATTGTAATTTCAACTGCCCAATTCAGTTGTGATTTTTAGAAAATTGTAGAGGTCTTATCTCATAAAAGACCGGTGTTAATAAAAAGCTCATTCAAACTTTCATTCACCAAAAACAGTTCATTTTCTCATTTCGACAATCGTATACTTCAACTAGTCCCGCATGAATTCGGAGGACCTTTCCTCACAGGTGGCAGGGTACTAACTTTCAACAGACATCAATTCATTCCACTCATTTCACAAAGAAATTCACTCAGCTTTCAACCAAGAAATTTGAGAGATATTTACCAAGTCTGAGAGAACCTTACCGAGAGCTATTAACCCAGCTCTGAGGGACAGAGCTTACCGGGAGAGAGTATACCAGTGGAAATCTCTCTCTCTCTCTCTCTCTCTCTCTCTCTCTCTCTCTCTCTCTCTCTCTCTCTCTCTCTCTCTCTCTCTCTCTCTCTCTCTCTCTCTCTCTCTAAAAAGCCAGTCTCTTATGCTAAAAAAAACTGATAGAAACCCCCCAAAACACCTCCTCCATACCCAACCAATGAAAAAAACTGGGCATTGCCACTGATGTACAGGACTGGACATATTCTATTGGCTATCGAGAACCGCAGTGACGCATCCTAAAACCCGGAAGTAAGTTAGCATTTTTACCACGTCCGGTTCCTTTGAGAAAAAGCAATGCAATTTCTCCATAGGATTTTGGAAAATAGCTCCAAATAAGGTCTGTGTTTGACACAAATTTAAGAGACAGATCACGTTTTGTTCTACGACATTAAATCCATCAGCAGTGACTCCGCTGGTGATTTTGGAAGAGTTTACGTGTCTGAAAAACGATGGTTGTTAACAAGTGGCTGAATAGGACTACAGAAGTTGTGGAGGTCGTTGTACGTCATTACACCGAACACGTAAACACTCCCGCTAAGTTTGTTTGCCCTGTTCTGCTTGAAAGGAAGTCCCTGCCTCCTGCAAACTGTTCAAACAAACATTTCAACTTGTAACATTTACAATTTGTATGTTTGAATATGGATCTTAAGTTGGCGTGACGTTGAAGCAGCGACCCTGCTGTAGTTCCTTTATAGCATAACGTTAGCATTTTGCTTCTTGCGACTAGATTTATGCTTTGAAAGTTATAAAAGTAGGATAGACATGTGGAGATTATCCGGCTGAACAAAACGAGATCCGTCTCTTAAATGTGTTTCAACCACAGACCTTATTTCCAGCTATTTTCTAAAATCCTATGGAGAAATTGCATTGCGTTTTTGACGAAGGAACCGGAAGGAGTTTACATCCGGGTTTTAGGATGCGTCACTGCGGTTCTCTATGGCATAAGATACACCTTCCCATGTTTGTGTAAAAAAGGACATGACCCCTGCAGAAATTAAAAAATATTATTCTCAGCTATGACATAACCACTTTTTTGGGCCTCAATGTTTTTCTCCTTAAGTCAGGAGCCCCCCTCCTTCTCCCTTATCAGTGACACCCATAACTCATTATAGGCCTTACACTCAACTTAACAAACCACTTTGTTTATACTGTAAATATAGAAAAACATAACATAGGAAACATTTTCATTGTGGGTTATAATCAATGTAATTGATTATATTTGATTATAACTAACTTTCGTTTTAAGTATTCACTTGATACTATGAAGATCTCAACACCCTCTTTTTAAAACGCAAAGTTATCAACACAGCAACAGATACAATTGTAAACATACATACATATTCAAAAACCATCAAGAAGCATTTTCATTATAGGTTTATACAAGAATATGATTGATCATATTTGATTATAACTAACTTTCGTTTTAAGTATTCACTTGATACTATGAAGACCTCAACAATAGACACCAAAAAGAAAGAGATGTGGGGAAGCTGGGTTAATCGGAACATGAGAGTACACAGGTATAGACAGAGAGCAGGAAGAAGTAAGATGTCCCCCGACAAACTAAGCCTATATCAGCAAAACTAGGGGCTGAATCTAATCAGCCTTAACTATAAGCTTTATCAAAAAGGAAGGTCTTAAGCGCACTCTTAAAAACGGATAGGGTGTCTGCCGCCCGAACACAAACTGGAAGCTGATTCCACAAATGTGGAGCTTGATAAGAAAAGGCTCTGGCTCCCATTGTACTTTTAGAGACTCTAGGAACAACCAACAACCCTGCATTCTTGGAACGCAATGCCCTAGTAGGATAGTAGGGTATAATGAATTATTTAAGGTAAGATGGCGCCTGCCCATTAAGGGCTTTGTAGGCGAGAAGAAGAATTTTTAATTCTATCCTGTGTTCTATAGGGAGCCAGTGTAAGGCAGCCAGAACAGGAGTAATGTGGTCCCTTTTCCTAACTCTGGTTAGTACACGAGCTGCAGCATTTTGAATCAGCTGAAGCGACTTGACTGACTTCTTGGTACACCCTGATAATAAAGAGTTACAATAATCCAGCCTTGAAGTAACAAATGCATGGATTAGTTTCTCTGCATCGCCAGAACGCCGACACCTCCTCATCTCCATCGCTCCAACGTTTTCTTTTGTGTTGCCACAAGTTAGTCTCTCTCCGTTTGTGTGCTGGGCTAATGCTAATGCTAATAATGCTAATGCGAGGATAATAAAATGGCGGCTTCACAAAACTTTTTGGGAGTTTTACGGGGCGTGGTTTGCAATCCGCCCAGCCAATCAGACATAGGAACCTTTTTCTCCCACGAAAGTCCCTGCTCTCTAGCAGGGACGGAAAAAGGGGTAAAAATGTTCTCATGAACTAATTTTAGTTCCGGCTCTTTTTGGTGTGAACGCGACATTTCGGAGCTATATCGGAACTAAAATGGGAAAAGTACTGCGGTGTGGACGCACCTTTTGTGTTATTTTTAACCAAATATATCTCTCAGAGGGGCGTGGGGAGTGGCTCCTTGTTTTCATCTAAAGCAGTGGTTCTCAAACTTTTTCTGTCAGGCCCCCCCTTTGGAGAAAAAAAAAAGTCGGGCCCCCCCAACACAAATAGTCAGGCTCAGTGGTGGCGCCAGAGATTTATTTTGGGGGTGCTGTGGAGTAGCTTGACGTTTCATAGAGGGTGCTCAAACATTTAGGGTTTCCCATTAATGTACCGGTCGCTACAGTGGAATTTTCTACTGCAACAATCCCCACGCAAATACACAATGTACTATGTACTATGACTGTTACAATGAAGGCTCGATAATCAGCTCACGGCATATAGGTGTAAGCAAGGGTAAAGTGATATTTTTATAGGTGGTGTGTGGACCTCACATAGGGGGGGTCCGGGGGCAAGCTCCCCCGGGACGATTTTTAAATATTGAAGTTAAAAGCATCAATCTGGTGCACTTTGAGAGCAAAATGAAGAGATCTATGGATCTCTCAACACAGAACTGTAAACAGATTTACTATTTCTTTATGGATATTTTACAAATCACTCCCCTTTTAAACTTTATTCATTTTTTAATGTCATATAGTATTTCATACCTGTTTTTTATTTATTCTCTTATTTTTTTATAACTATAATGATCATATAAACGTGTGCCTCGGAAATAATTGTTTACATTAATGGTGACCAAAACGTTTGAGACCCACTGAGATAACACTGAGAGAGTCCTTCATTTAGCTCACTGAGTCTCTCAGTCTGACAGGAGAGGACTCTCCTCCACTTTGTTGTTGAAAAAACTCCTTATATCCATTAGCGTAGCTCGCTAGCACCGGAAGCTAACAACAACGATCTCCGGTACCGGTGCTCTCTCTCTCTCGCGCACGCACACAAAATGGCTCGTTCCACACACACACACACACACACACACACACACACACACACACACACACACACACACAGAGCCGAGCTTTAATGAAACACAGAGACCCAGACGTAATAGAACTGTATCATATTATTTTTTTTTCATCTTTTTTTTTTTTATAACCATTTTTCCTCCTGGTCTCTCGCGCCCCCCCTGTCATGCCTCTGCGCCCCCCCACTTTGAGAACCACTGATATAAAGTAACAGACAGAGAATCAGCACTTTTGAAACAGGGCTGAAACAGAGGGGATTATGGGATGTTGCAATGATCGGTGTTTCAGCCAATCAGAGACATGTTCTGTATATATCTGAGACCTGTGATATGTTGATGAAAAACAGTATAATAGGGGACCTTTAATATTTATTTGGTTGGGCCACATGACCTGATTTAAGTCTCAAGATTCATTAAACTGCACCTAACTAGACTTTTACCTGGATTTACAGAAAGATAGGGGAGGTGATGACCTCCATCATGCAACTGTTTCTCTGCATTAACCTTTGGTGCCATTTCTTAAAGAATTAGAAAAACCTCATAAGAAATCGGGCGAAATCCAACAAGGGAAGAAAATGCTGAAAGTGAAACAGCATTTATTTAATGTTATGCTTATTCAGAAACATTATTTGCCTCTTTTGTTTTGGGTCAGCGAGCCAGGGTCGATCAGAGCTTGTGTTTTTAATCCTCTTTACTCACAAGCCAGGTAGGATTTACAACATACAAAGAGAGTAATGGAGCAGCGATGATCCGGCAGCTGGCCTCACATCACGGAGTGTGTTGGCGGTCGGTTTTGGCAACGTCTTCAGGATCTTCTTCCCTCCAAGGTGTGTGAGAGGAGTGTGTGTGTGTGTGTTGATGTTACAGCAATGTTATCAGTTTGCCGATGTCGGCCTCGCTGTGAAACGCAGATGTTGAACAGATTGTGATGTCTGAGGCCAAGATAAACGGTAAATATCTGATTTTACTCAGTGAGTAATATCAGTCTGTTAAGCCTGCAGTGAAACCTCAGCCTACATCGCGGCCCGTAGAGATAATTATTTGAGCTGTATTTATTTAAAATAAAGTTTTTTTGAGACACCAAGGTTGTCTTTTTTCTTAGCATTTCGAAGGGAATGATATAAATAACTGCTTCTTATAACTTTTAGTTTCATTAAAGATCAATCTGCTGTTTTTACCAACTCATTTTTAGGCTTTTTGTTCTATAAAATGTCAGAAAATAGAGAAATATTGTGATGCCCCTGGGTCCATCAGTAGAGAGGGTGGCTGTTCTGTCTGTGCTGCATTGGCTGTAGTGATTGCATTGATTGCAGTAACTCATGGCACCTGGGTCTGGTGTCCTGCAGCCAGAGATGGAGGCCCAATCCCAAACCACTCCCTTGACCCATCCCCTCCGTGACGGAGTGAACTCCGTCTGTAGCCACACTCGCAGCTCAACGAGGCTCCCTCCTGTCAGATGGAGGGAGTAAATACAGCAGCAAGCTTTGGGACGGCCTCCCCTCTCTCCGGCAGAAACAGGAAATGCCGTAACTGTATGTAACAACGGTTTCAAATCAGCATCTCTTAGAGAAAACATGTAAATTAATAACTCAAATAAAACTCCAAACATCTTTCATTGTGTTACTTTTTTGTAAAGCTCTTTTAGTTTTAAACCTGTTTATAAGCTTCTTGGTTTTTGCAACATTCTGTAAATATACACAACTTTATAATAAAATACACACATTTACCTTTTTCTAAACATATGAGGTCATCATGAGGTTGTTAACATCGCAGTTTATCAGTGGATGTTTGCTGGAACTACATGTCAACAGCGTGTTTCCTGACGGACACACACAGCGTGGAGACGGGTCAGGTAGAGACCAGTCTCAAGTCAGCACCGATGCAGACTTGATAGCCCACTCCCCCTCCACACCGCTCCACACTCGTTGCTTTGGAACAGCCCTCAATATGGCGGACCCGCCGCGTGAACGCGCAAACGGAGGGATAGGGTGTAGGGGTAGGGTGTAGGGGGCGGTTTGGGAATGGGCCGGAGTACTCGAGTCCTGAGCCTCATCCCAATACCCCTCCTCAACTCCTCCTTTCCCTCACTCGCTTCCCTTCCTTGCGTCTTAGCTCCGCCTCCGTGAGATGCGAGCGAGAGACACGAGGAGGTGACGCGAGGACAGAGGAGTCAGGTATTAATTGGGATGTCCTCGTTCACTCAAACGTCACTCTTAAACGACGTCTGTTAATGATGACATGTGCACAGCTGTATCCCCTCTCATCGGGCTTAACTGAATAACCCCTTAGAACTGGCCCATTTGTTGTTAAATATTTATTTAAATGAATTAATCTTTCTCTTGTTAGTCAAGGAATTCAATGTATGATGGTTGGTCCTGCTTTTGTGTTCCGTTTTGGTGTAAAATGTAGCCTACATTTAAATAAATATATAATTATAGTAATGTGAAAGCCTTTTAGAAATGAATTGCACATAATAATTCCCACGGAGCTGTGAGCACTTTTCCACTCATCTAATTTCAGGTATTGGGACGTCCTTCAACATGGCGTGTCTTGATCGATTTCTGGGTCAAGTCCCGGAGGAGGGGAAGAGAGGAGTCGAGGAGGGGTATTGGGATGAGGCTATAGACTCGGACTCGAGTCGGACTCGAGTGCCAATTTTCGGGACTCGTGACTCGACTCGGACTCGCACACTGATTGATGCGACTCGGACTTGGACTCGTGAATTCTCGCGCACAATGACTCGGACTCGGACTTTTGAATTCCCCCCCCCACGATGACTCAGACTCGACTCGTACATTGACGCCCACGATGACTCGGACTCGAGCTAATTTTCTCTGGAGTCTGATGTCCTCTATCCTGGCGTGTGCACCTGCGAGGCGAGTTCACGTACTGGGCCCCGCTATTCCAGTCTAAAGATGTCTAGAGACACACCCCGCATCGTGCCGTATACTTTCACACAATCTGCTTCCACATTGGAAAAGAGCAGTGCAAAATGCTCGTTATGTGGAAACACTATTGAAGAGAAAGCTCCGTAACACATTACTCTAGGGATCGAGTTCAGACATATAGGCTGTCTTGAACACTATCATCAGAGTAACGTGATCTAATCAATAAATAAAGATTCAGCCGATAACACGAAAGCACATGGCTACTTAACATGCACAATGACGTCATTTTGCATGCCAAGTGGCCATGTGCTTTCTGGAGCTAAATCTTTATTAGTAAACCGATTTAACCGGTAAAAGTTCCTTCACTGCAGCGGGTAGCCCCGTTTAATGGCGCGTTTCCACTGCAGCGGGGTAGCCCCGTTTAAGCGTCCCTAAGCGTCCTCGCTCTGGCCTCGGGCTGCCTCGCTGGCCGGCCCAGGCCGTGGCGCATTTCCATTACAGTTTAGGACCTGGGGTAGCAACGCAGTGTAGGCGGGGCGATCGGCTTTGTTTTTGTTCACATTTCGAGTTGTTCCGTCGAGCTCCCGCTGGATTTTATCATCCCCAATGAGATGAAGGAACGTCGTCACCTCCTCGGTCGACCACGGTGTGCTTTTCTTAGAAGTAGCCATTTTTGTAGCTCCTCCGTTTACAAAATGCTGTGTATAAAAATGCTGCAAGCTTGCTTCTAGATATATATGCGACGCTAGGGATGAACTCGCGCGCGATCTTGTGACGATTCTCTCTGACCAATCAGCAGTCGAGAGTGTTGACGTCACTAGTTCAGCCCTGGCCCTGGTCTGAGGGAACCACGATTTTATGAGGCCGGAAAAAGAGGGAAAAAGTACCCGCTGGCCGGTACTAGGCTATATGGAAACGCCACCAAAAACCGGCCTGGCCGCTTGAGGACGGTTAAGGACGCTTAAACGGGGCTACCCGCTGCAGTGGAAACGCGCCATAAGTGTCCTTAACCGTCCTCAAGCGGCCAGGCCAGTTTTTGGTGGCCTTTCCATATAGCCTAGCACCGGCTAGCGGGTACTTTTTCCGGCCCCATAAAATCGTGGTTCTATCAGGCCAGGCCAGGACTGAACTAGTGTAAACGGAGGAGCTACAAATATGGCAACGTCGAAGAAAAGCACACCGTGGTCGACCGAGGAGGTGATGACGTTCCTTAATCTCATTGGGGATGATAACATCCAGCGGGAGCTCGACGGAACAACGCAAAATGTGAAAGTGTTCCAGGATGTCTCTGCACAGATGTCCGAACGCGGATTTTCGAGGACTTTCCTGCAGTGTAGGGAAAAACTCAAAAAGATGAAGAGTGAATATCGCCAAGTAAAGGACAACAATAACACGAGTGGTGCGGGTAGGAAACAATGGAAGTGGTTCGACTTGTTGGACCAGATTTACGGCTATAGACCGGCCAACGTTGGGAGGGAGGGAGGCCTGGACTCTGCAATGGCTTTACTGGAGTCCCTGCAAGGTACGCTCACTTCTAACAAAGAAGTCTATTTTATCCTTACATTAATGTTCGACAACCCATGCTTTTATGGAGCCCCGAAGAGCTACATAGCTAGCTAAGGCAGATAGCCTTAGCTAGAGCTATTGTTTGCTAACACCATATGTGCCATTGTTTACGTTCAGTTTTTCTTTTCTATAGTTGTTGTTGCTATTTAGTATTGTGCTGCAGTAGTTTGTGGAATTAACAAGTCATTTTGCTGTTCTAGATGATTACATTGGGACTAGTGAGGAGGAACATTCCCGAACAACGGGTGATGGCAGTGTTCCGTCCACAACATCGTCATCGAATCCAGAACCGACCCCAGCTCGACCACAGACACCAGCCGAAGAACCGACACCAACTCAACCACCAACGCGGAGTGCCATCACGACACCGCAGCGTGTGGTTCTAGGTAAGAAATAGAAATGGCAAAACGACTGGAATTGTGTTTTGTTTTTTTAAACCTTGGATCATCCATCGTCAGTAATTAAAATAAGCTATACCACTGTGTGGAAATGCTCTGTTACAAGTAAAGTCTTAGCTAGTAAGCAGCTAGTACAGTTGTGTGTGACATCCTATCATATACATATATTTATATTCATTATCAACAGGCTGGACATAATGTAATTCACAATCATTGTAAACATCTAGGGCCAGGACTTTCTTTAGTTCACCTTACTGTTGTTCTGTTTATACATGTTATTCTTATATCCTTGTGTGACCTCTACCTGTCCTGTGTTTTTTCCTTATTGCTAATTATTATCTTATTGTCACCCAGGCAAGAGGAAACGAGGAGGAGAGGATCGGGCCCAGCAGGAACGGCACCATGAACAGCACCATGAACAGCACATGGCCCAGCAGGAACGGCACTTGGACTGGGCCAAAGCGTCTGCTGAGCGGAGATGGGAGTTGGATGCGGCCTTGAGAAGGGAGGAGGCCGTCTTGAAAAGGGAGGAGGCCGCTCAAGCAGAGACCTTCAACCTAGCCTTCCTGCGCACTCTTGGCGAGGTGCTAGGGGGACTGGGCAGCCGACGTGGCCCGTCTCCTCCGTGATACTTCAAATAACCTTAATAGTTATTGTACATATTATATATTTTTTATCTAGTTAATTTTTAAATGCAACATTTGTACTTTCTTGTTTATTTATTTTCTTTAAAATGTTCATTTTATTTGTATTTGTACAATGCCATGTATATTTATGCTGGCTGCAATACAGTTTTACATTTTTTTTTTTAATTGTTTAATGGCATGCCTTTTTGATACATTTTTTTTGTATTTTTATACTGCCATCAATAAAGTACTTATTTTACTTATCTTATCTCTTGTTGATAATGAATTGCACCCAACAGAAAAAACTCAGATTCACATAATCTTGATTTAGAGAAGATATAAACATACATGAATTTATAAAGCAATAACAAACACCATCAGTTAGGAAAAAGCCCCTTAGTTTTAAGAGATTTAAAGCAAGAAATTGAGTTTGCTAGCTTGAGGTCCTCCTCTAAAACATTATTACATGTTTATTTTGTAATAGTATTAAGAATACATGATAAATACATAATACATGTAGAAATTGCTCAATTGTAATACCCTCGTTCTACTAGACTCAAACACATTCCTTATATATTTCAAAGACGAGAGAACAAAAGAAACCTATAACCCATTCAAGCAAGTCTAGAAGAAAGATTGAGGTTATATTTTAATATATTATTTTATGTTGTGGATACTTTAGCCTCCATCCATGTTTACAATTTTACACTTGCATTTATGAATATAGTTTTGCTGTGTTTTACACTTTAGTATTTATGTTTATAGTTAGCTTTGATATTCGCTTAATTTATTAGAAAGATTTTCTTTTCATGATCTGATATTTCCTCAAATGTTATTATGGGGCTTGAAATTCAAATATTTACTAAATATTCAATTCAGATAACAACATTTGTTTAAAACATTTGACAAACACATGTATATGAAAAAATACAATACAATACAATGCCTATTTATATTTAGGTATTCAGGTAGCACATCAAACCCTCTCTGATGTCAGTGCCCTCCTCCTCTGCACCTTGAGCCACTGCTACCCCAGGCTCTGCTGCTGCTGGTGCATTCCACCCATCATCATAGTCCTCTCCATGACTCTCGCAGAGGTTATCCAGAGCACAGCATGTCAGCACCATGGATTTCACAAGTTTCACATTACAGTCATTTCTTTTCATGAGGCAACGCCACCTTCCCTTCAGTCTACCAAATGCGTTTTCAACCACTACCCGTGCGCTGCAAATGTTCTTGTTGTATACCACATGTTCTGCTGTCAGCCGTCCAGTGTCTGGGAAGGGTTTTAAGAGCCAGCTTTGCAAGGGATAGTTTTGTGAATTGTGTCGCATTGAAGATAACGCCACTGCAGTTTTACCCAGCGTCGCTCCGCCCAAAAAGCCCGCCAAAAAGCCGATCGCCCCGCCAACACTGCGTTGCTAGCCCAGGTCCTAAACTGTAATGGAAATGCGCCACGGCCTCGGACGGCCAGCGAGGCAGCCCGAGGCCTGAGCGAGGACGCTTAGGGACGCTTAAACGGGGCTACCCCGCTGCAGTGGAAATGCGCCAGAGTCCCGATCTTATTACTATCAAAATAAAAGTGCAAAACGAAAACTTTACCATAGGAAAATGTTGGCATACAAATATAATCACTTCTCTAAAAGGTAACTCATTTTAAATATAGTTTATTTATAATATTAGTAATACGCTTTATATCTGTATAGCACCTATTACAAGAATTGTAGCCAAACTCGCTTCACAGCAGTTCAATAGACAGATTATAACATGACAGGATATAAGCAATGTAGAGGAGCAGCTACATTTCCACACATATATCCACGAAGATTAATACATGAAGACTTGTGACTCGGACTTGACTTGGACTCTTCTTAGGTCACTCGGACTTGGACTCGGACTCGAACACAGGTAATGATGACTCGGACTTGACTCAGACGCTCCTTGGGTGACTCGGACTCGAACACAGGTAATGATGACTCGGACTCACACTCGGACACTCCTTGGGTGACTCGGACTTGGACTCGGACTTGACTACGACTCTCCCTTGGTGACTCGGACTTGGACTCGGACTCGAAGAGTGGTGACTCGAGAGTGACTTGGACTCGTGAATTGGTGACTTGACTACAACACTGCCTGCAGCTATTTAAAGCCTCTCTGCTCCTCTCTGTTCTCGCTCTGCTTTCCCCTGCAGACACCTGGGTTTTGGTTGAGTATGAAGTACGGGTTTTCTCAGTTGCTCCACTTTGTTGCACTCTATGAATTTAGCTAATTTGAATTACTTTCTTTAATAAACATATTTTTCTACCCGTTGACATGTTGTGTTTCCTTTTTGTTGTGGCCTTTTGAGCCAACAAATATAAATATATAATTACAATTTTCTGAGCATAAAGTGACATCTTCAGTTCACATGTCTTGTTTTGTATTATCAAAAACACTAAGAATATTTCCTTTATGACAAACTAACTGAAACCTTTTGTCTAATAAGTTGAATATTCACTCATTGATTGAATCTAATTAGTTAAATTCAATCATTACAGGACAGTTTAAGTGTCACGTGATAGTCTAAATTTCGTTTTTTCCTTTTTAATCCAAAGAGAATAACATTTGGCAGGACACCATATTATCCCTAAAATATATTTAATAATTGCACATGTTTAAATAACTGCACTAAATGGGCTTTCATCAGCTGTGGTTCAAACCATGTTGGTGGCTATTTCTGCCTCACAAAATGTGTTAAATATGTATGCAGTTATAAACATGATTTGAGAGCATTTAGCAGACTCAATAAAACATTATCATTCACTGCCCCCTGCAACCGATCATCAGTATTCTTCTCCCTCTCTGCCACAGACAAACATTTAGCACTCAGACAGAGGAAATTGTTTCTCGTACAACAAGGTTTTAGGGTTCACACGATCAGCCAAAGCTTCCCTGAACAGGATGGGCTGACCCGCCACTGTCCTCGGTGATTAATGCACGAGGAGAGACGAAAATACATTTGACTCATCTGCATGATTCAGCTGGATATTAACTGGAAGTTGTGGTGATGCAGTGTGGTCAGTTTTAGTCCCACAGTCACTATGATAAAAACTGCACCATTCAGCAACGTTCAAAATGAATTATATGTGGCAGGAGTATTTCATTAGCTTGTCTTTGTGATTCTCTCGGGGGGGTTTGAGCTACCTTTGAATTCCCACTGCTCACAAAGTGCCAGTCCACATATTAAGATTGTGTTACTGACTGCAGGACTATTGCATTGATCACCTTGCACCTGACAAATTCCCGAGAAAGATCTGCAGGAAAGTCTGTTTGTGTGCATGTCTCTCCTGTACAGTATAGAGTTTAATCCCAGATCAAATGTTATTTAAAGAATCTTGAACATATAGTCCTCAGTGTTTGTAATGTTATGTTAAATGTCTGCTTCCTTGTATCTTGTCCTTATATTTGCATTTGGTATCGTATAGTATAGTAGAGAGTGGCATAGCGAACGGTATCGTACGTATCACATCGTATCGTGACAAAGCGTACGTGTTGTATTTCATTTTATTGTAACGTATCGTATCGTATTGTATCGGATCGAAATGTATTGTATTGTATCGCAACATAGTGTATTGTATGATATGGAATGGTATCGTATTGCATCTTATTGTATCTTATTGTATCGTATCATATCGTATTGTATGATATCGTATCGTATTGTATTGTATTATATCGTATTGTATCGTATCGTATTGTATTGTATTGTATCGTATTGTATCGTATCGTATTGTATCGTATTGTATCGTATTGTATCGTATTGTATTGTATCGTATTGTATCGTATTGTATCGTATTGTATTGTATCGTATTGTATTGTATTGTATTGTATCGTATTGTATCGTATTGTATCGTATTGTATTGTATCGTATTGTATTGTATTGTATTGTATCGTATTGTATTGTATTGTATCGTATCGTATTGTATTGTATTGTATCGTATCGTATTGTATTGTATCGTATTGTATTGTATTGTATTGTATCGTATTCTATCGTATTGTATCGTATTGTATTGTATCGTACCGTATTGTATTGTATTGTATCGTATTATATTGTATCGTATTGTATCGTATTGTATCGTATCGTATTATATGAAATCGTATCATATAGTATCGTATTGTATGATATCGTATCGTATTGTATCGTATCATATCGTATTGTATGATATCGTATCGTATTGTATCGTATTGTATGATATCGTATTGTATCGTATCGTATTGTATGATATCGTATTGTATCGTATCGTATTGTATGATATCGTATTGTATCGTATCGTATTGTATCGTATCGTATTGTATGATATCGTATTGTATCGTATCGTATTGTATGATATCGTATTGTATCGTATCGTATTGTATTGTATCGTATTGTATGATATCGTATTGTATCGTATCGTATTATATGAAATCGTATCATATAGTATCGTATTGTATGATATCGTATCGTATTGTATCGTATCATATCGTATTGTATGATATCGTATCGTATTGTATCGTATTGTATGATATCGTATTGTATCGTATCGTATTGTATGATATCGTATCGTATTGTATCGTATCGTATTGTATCGTATCGTATTGTATGATATCGTATCGTATTGTATCGTATCGTATTGTATGATATCGTATTGTATCGTATCGTATTGTATGATATCGTATCGTATTGTATCGTATCGTATTGTATCGTATCGTATGATATCGTATTGTATCGTATCGTATTGTATGATATCGTATCGTATTGTATCGTATCGTATTGTATCGTATTGTATCGTATCGTATTGTATCGTATCGTATTGTATCGTATTGTATCGTATTGTATCGTATTGTATTGTATCGTATTGTATTGTATTGTATTGTATCGTATTCTATCGTATTGTATCGTATTGTATTGTATCGTACCGTATTGTATTGTATTGTATCGTATTATATTGTATTGTATTGTATCGTATTGTATCGTATCGTATTGTATCGTATCGTATTATATTGTATGATGTCATATCGTATTGTATCGTATCGTATTATATGAAATCGTATCATATAGTATCGTATTGTATGATATCGTATCGTATTGTATCGTATCATATCGTATTGTATGATATCGTATCGTATTGTATCGTATTGTATGATATCGTATTGTATCGTATCGTATTGTATGATATCGTATTGTATCGTATCGTATTGTATCGTATCGTATTGTATGATATCGTATCGTATTGTATCGTATCGTATTGTATGATATCGTATTGTATCGTATCGTATTGTATGATATCGTATCGTATTGTATCGTATCGTATTGTATCGTATCGTATGATATCGTATTGTATCGTATCGTATTGTATGATATCGTATCGTATTGTATCGTATCGTATTGTATCGTATCGTATTGTATGATATCGTATTGTATCGTATCGTATTGTATGATATCGTATCGTATTGTATCGTATTGTATCGTATCGTATCGTATTGTATGATATTGTATCGTATTGTATCGTATCGTATCGTATTGTATGATATCGTATCGTATTGTATCGTATCGTATTGTATCGTATTGTATTGTATCGTATCGTATTGTATCGTATCGTATCGTATGATATCGTATCGTATTGTATCGTATCGTATCGTATTGTATCGTATCGTATCGTATTGTATATCGTATCGTATTGTATCGTATCGTATTGTATGATATCGTATCGTATTGTATCGTATCGTATTGTATGATATCGTATCGTATTGTATCGTATTGTATTGTATGATATCGTATCGTATTGTATCGTATTGTATTGTATGATATCGTATCGTATTGTATCGTATCGTATTGTATGATATCGTATCGTATTGTATCGTATCGTATTGTATCGTATCGTATCGTATTGTATGATATCGTATCGTATTGTATCGTATGGCCATGATTAATTTGTCCCTGACACATTTTTCAGATCTGAATCTAACACCCTGACAGAATCTGCCCCCGTCCAAACAGACCCTTTAGTGCAAGACGTGTCATCACCTAACCCTGAACTCTGAGCGATGTTTGTTTTCTGAGTATTGCCAAAAAAAACGACATACAGTTGTAGTTACAGCACCGTGGAGATGAGTGTGAGACGGAAGACGAGCATAATCTGATAGAAACACACCAGGGAACCAAAGATAGGTAGGGAGGCAGCACACACACACACACACACACACACACACACAAACACAAACAGACACACACACACACACACACACACACTCTTACACACATTCAAGACATTCTCCAATTTTGAAAGCCTTGTATTCTTCCCTTTGCTTTAGACTGACGTGCCAATAACAGATATGTCAAATTGTGACGAGTGATAAAGGTTACTTTTTAAATATTATTACAATCTTGGGAAGTGAAGGTCAGTTCAGTCATCACCTTATATACTAAAATGTGAAGCATGATCTTGAAGTAACCTTGTGTACATGCGAGAATAGGTTTAAAGATGTTCACAAAGATATACAGAACAAACTGTTGCTTTATTTGTTCACATGTCAGGCACACATGTACATGTACTGATAAACACATGCATCACATGCATGAGGTAGTTCTGATTCCTGCTGATACACAGACCTGCTGCGGCTACCTGACAGTGAAAGGTGAAATTGTGCAGAAGTCTCCTCTCATTTCTCTCTGATCTTTCTCTTCTGAAGCGTGAGCTGAGGGCCGGGAGACTGACACAGAGGCAGCACAGACCAATCAGCTCCCTCCGCTGTTCTGAGCAGCCCAATCAGCATGTCCCAACCCAGCATGTGACATATATTTGTATATAACAGCTTGATTGACACACCATGTTCAGCAAAGTCACTGTTAGTTAACACAAACGTGATGGTAAAGCTACAGGAACTTTGATCAGATAAAATAAACATGATCAATTTCAATCTTTCACACTTCAATTCTCATTACTGCAGCAATTAAACAGATGTCAAGTGAAATGGAGTGTGGTTGTTGTCATTAAAGTGCACGGTGCATAGTTTTGCATTAAACTTGTTTTTGCATACAAATGATGATTGCTAAATAAGAAGCTATTGGGCTGAGAGATCACTTTTGCACTTGAAGCCGCCTCAAATAAGCTCCAGATACAACAAATGAGAAATGTTGAACTATGCAGATTTTTTAAGAGAGACTTTTATGTTTTGACAGACTCAATGTTTTACATTTTACACTTGAAAACCTCTTTAAAACATTAAATATTACGATGAAAGTAATGCATGCAGAACATTAAAGGGAATAACAAAACATATTTCCTTCTCAGTGTGGTCTCATCTTGATAATAGATAAAGGGATGACTACATTAGAAACCTGCCGAGTAGTATAGCTTTGGAAAATGTAGAGTTTCCTTTAATGGTTAAATCTTATCCACCTCAACTCACCTGGAAATGGGAAACAAAATCTGCCAACTAGCACGTGTAAACCTCACCGGTAGTTGCATGCAAAAACGTCCTTTGATGCAAACCCCTTAACCTCCTGTTGTCTTCGGGTCAAATCTGACCGATTTACTACTTTCATCAATCATAACTTTTTTGTTTTGCATTCGATTGCATTAAGGCTTTATGATGGGGCTCTGAGCTTCAACTGTAAACCCCTCACACACCATTGCAAGCTGTACTCTTTAGTCAACTGGACATCATTATCAATGCGCAGATCACTGCACTGGTACAAACTCATCTATACCGCTATGCTTGGACTGCTGCCCCTCTACATATCCACTTACATATCACACAAACAGTACAGCTATAGACTGCGATCTCAAAATGACATCACTCTGTCCGTCCCCTCAGTACGCACGGTGCTTGGGAAAAAAGCCATATCATACTCTGCCCCCTCGACCTGGAACACACTTCAGCAGGAACTTCAGCTGACCAGTTTGATACCCATCACGGATTTTAAACTCATTTTAAAAAAGCTGGAAGAATCATCTGTGGGTGTTTGCACCTGCTATATCTGACTACTGTATATGGATTTCAATGACTACTTTTTTTACGGTGTTGTATTTGAGTGTTGCCTCTGTGTTTGGTGTCCTGTCTGTCTGTAACTTTGTGTGGTAGTGTTACCACTGACAGGTCTCTCTTGAAAATGAGACCTTGTAGTCTAGATGGAAATAGGGGTCCACGCGCACCCCTCGGAATTTTTTTTGCCACCTGATTTTTCTTAATCCTTAAAGTGTCTACTTTCAGAATCTGCCAGGTGCCAAGCTGAAATAATGTCCGAAAGACTCCATTTTTAACCCTTTATTGCACCTAACCCAAAACCGAAACATTAAAATGTGATGTAGCAAGAGGCATAACCTTTGAAGTAAACAACATACAGAGACAAATGAATACATTTGTCCATACAATTCTGACCCTAGGAATTCAATGGAATGGTTATTTTTGACATTTGACATTTTGACTGTATTTCTGGACAAAAACAGCAAAAAAATGCAAAACATGTGTGTCTGACCAACTACTTTTTTATTTTTCAAACGCATAGAGTGAATATTTGTTGACAATCAGTTTTTTTTCAATCCTCCAAGTGTTGAAATAATGTCCCAAAGGCTAGTTGTAACCCTTTATAGCACCTAACCCAAAAATCGAAATGAAAATATAATGTAGAAGAGGCATAACTTTTGAAGTAGACAACTTACAGAGCGAAATTAATAAATGTTCCTACACAATTTTGATCCTAGTAATTCAATGGGATGGTTATTGTTGACATTTGACAACATTTTGACTGTATTTCTGGACAAAAACAGCAAGAAATGACCAAACATGTGTGTATGACCAACTACCTTTTCAACACATAGGGTGAACATAGTCTGTAACTTTATGTGGTAGTGTTTCCACTGAACAGGTCTCTCTTGAAAATGAGACCTTGTGTCTCAATGAGATTTTACACCTGTATAAATAAAGACTACAAAAAAAAAAATGATGACCTTCACAGTAGACATTTGAACATACAAAATTGCTGATCACCACTTTCCTTGAATTTTGGATGATTTTGTCAACTTTGTAACAACCATGGTGTTCCCGGCCAAAAATGACCGCCATAAAGAAAAGGTATTAGTAACCATCCGGATCAGATAAAACACACACACACACACACTCTAGTGTTCCCCCCCCCTTATCTGCCCAATCCCCCAATGTGAATCACACCTGGCTGGCACACACACACACACACACACACACACCACACACACACACACACACACACACACACACAACACACACACACACAAACAAACAATTTGATACATTTCCCGCTCTTATGTGCCCCTCCCCCCACATGGATCACACCTGGCACACGCAATACATGTTCAGTGTCTATTCTTTGTATATTTACTGCAGTTGTTCATGTATACCAGTAGTCTGATACAATATGTACAGTTTGAAAGGTTGTTAAATTAAATGTGGTGATGATTAATGTTTTTTGTGTTAATGTAATAGCAGCTAAAACAGGACCGGTCAAATTTGACAGCGAACACCAAAGTAAGGGGGGGAAACGAAGACAAGGGTTAAGTGAACCAGCCTTAATCCAATAATTAAGATGAAGTCAGTTTAGGATCAAATACATATTGTTTTTTAACCCTTAAATATTCCTATTTCTTGCGTACACCACCAAGTATCAAGTATAACATTACGTCATTCTGTCACATTATGGTTGTTGTCTCTAAAGCTTGGTAAAAAAACTTGCACATGTGAGTTTTATAAGTCAAACTTTTATCAAGAAAGCAAATTAGCGCATTCCCCAAATAAAGAACGTTGTGCATAGATAGTGTTTATCTTCTTTATTTGGGAGTAGTTCACGTAGTTATTTTCTTATTCTGCAGTGAAGCTTTGGAAAGTATTCACTGTAATTAACTTCTACGAGATACTATGAAGCTATAAACACATTTAATTACAGATAGAAATATAGATAAATACTGGATGGACTGAGTCAGTCTCCTGTAGTCCTCGTCATCCTCCACCAGGTGGCGATGTTTGCTCATGTTATGGATGTTGGAGTTTAGCTGCTGACAGTTATCTGAGGTCATTATGTAACTTGAGATCCCCCATGACTCTCTGCATAGTCACTCTCTGACCTCCTGGTGCACTGTCACTTCCTCTGGAGCTCAGCAGGACTTTCATGTGTCAGAGAGACAGCAAGAAGCCATCTCACACACACACACACACCACACACACACACACACACACACACACACACACACACGCACACACACACAAGTCTCCGGGCTCCGGGCCCAGGCTGCTCTTTGAGCCGAGACCCCCAGACAGCATGCAGAATAACAATCTTCTCTCTGACACCAAACTCTGAATATGTTGCTATTTGCAATCATCCTCTGCACACCTCCCTGAGAAAACCCTGCATCCTTTTCTCACATTGAAGCAGCACCGTGGATAGAGTTATGAAATTTGTTTGCAAGTGCAACCCGGAAATTATCGCAAGGGGTCCCTGGACAAGTAATGGGGTTTCCCTTATTGGATTTTGGTATATTACAGAAAATAAGCTTTTTGGCAAACACACATTTATGTGTTTTGTTCAGCAGGATAATCTTTACATATTAACAACACATGAAGCTTAACTGAAGCGTAAATGCAATCGCAGGAGTATATCGCTATAAAGGAACTTGATCACGGTCGCATGACTTCACGTCACCACCGCTAAGCTAAAGGCGGCTAATGTTTGGCGTCATGACGTTTATTCCTTTTATTTAGTCACTTGTTAGCAACCGTTGTTTTTATGAAACATAGAAGCTTCGGACATTCAACAGTGGACGTATAAAACAAAATGTGAACATATTTGTAGCTTGTGTTAACCAACCTTATTTCAGGTTTCTAACTAAAAACACTTTTTCAAAAACGTTGACTTTGAGACGAGGAAACCAGAAGTGATTAAATGCTGAGTCGTTTCAGGGTTTTAGGACTCATTCCTGCACCACTCGTTAGTCTTTTGCAGTGGCGTTTCTAGGTGTACAAAACTGGGGGGGCAGAAAGAGGTCGGGGGAGAGAGAGAGAGAGAGAGAGAGGGGGGGGACAGAGAGAGGGAGGAGAGAGAGAGAGGGGGGACAAAGAGAGGGGGGGGAGGAGAGAGAGAGGGGGAGTGTCAAATTACATACTGAAGACCACAGGAGCAACACTGTGAGCGCATACATTTACGTACACAGCGTGGGGATGTCATAGTAATGCACCTTCATACGACTCTTTTGACTGAGTTAATGTTGTGATGACTTTCTCTTGCTCTAAGACCGTCCATTTTCCCGCCAGCAGCACAAAGTGGGGTATCCAATGGCTGCTTGAGACCCCCTTTGTTATCACACACATCTTTAAACTTCTTTCGTAACTCATCTACACACATGCAAAGCGTTGTGACTCCTAATCAGGCAGAGAGACACACACACACACACACACACACACACACACACACACACACACACACACACACACACACACACATTCCATGTACATCACTTCAGGGGACATTACATTGACTTACATGCATTTCCTGGAGACTTATCCTAACCTTAACCATAACCAACACATGCCTAACCCTAACCCTTAACCTTACCCTAAACCTAACCCTAACCAAGTCTTCACCCTAAAATGAATGATTCCCCTCATGGGGACCTCCATTATGTCCCCATAAGGGAGGTGAGTCCCCACACGTGACTGTGTAAACAGATTTAGGTCACAACAAGTATAGTAATGCTATAGGCCACACACACACACACACACACACACACACACACACACACACACACACACACACACACACACACACACACACACACAGAAGGGAGTGTTTCCTGCTTGAGATGTCCATCACACCTTTAGGAACTGCGGGTAGAAATGAGCGAATAGCTAAACCTGGCACAAACAATCTCTTCTCTTTAAGATTAATGCATTTTGATACGTGGTCCAATTTAATAAAGACATATATTTAAAATCAAGGTTGCACTCATCCAGCCGGTGCAACTAGAACATCTGCAGCAAAGTCTATGGAGGTGCACACATTGTTTTGCAGAATATTCTATATTTAGCATCATGACAAAGTGTCTTCTTCAAGGATTAATAATAAGATAATAAAAAAGCACAGAGGCCACAAAAAACTCGACTTTGACAACTGCTACACACTTTAACGAGCATTTTTAATAACTTAAAATTGAGATGCCAATCATACAATATCCTCTAAATGATGGTTGCTCACATCCATCCTGGGCAAGTAAAAAACGGCAGCAAAGTGTATGGGTGTGCATACCTTTCATTCATATTGCTTATCGTAAACCCTGCAGAATATGCTCCTTATTTAGCATCATGACACTTCATAATATAATATATTGATGTTGATGCTAAGATACCAAAACATCAGAAAAGTCACGATTAACTCAACTTTGATCCCTACGAGCATTTTGTATCACTCCTGCAAAATCTGCAGCAAAGTATTTTTGTGTCTTCATAAATAATAAACCTAGCCTTTTAAAAAAGCACTAAGGGTTTGGCTCGTTGAAAACTAAAATACCTGATCCTTTCAGTTTGTATCTTCATGGTTAAAGGCACTTGTTGCTTTGAGAACATTTAAGGATCTTGTAATAAAGTCATGCACACATTACGCACTTTTAATCTTAATTGTTTTGTCCTGCTTCTTATATTTCTCTTTATTTTTTGGACTCCAGAATCACAGCCACACCTTTGTTCTCGTCCACGTGCAACATACCTACCTGCACGGAGGATTGCTATAGCAACAGGTTGCCAGTAGCGACGTGGTACCACCACCACCACCACCACATCCCTGCCTGTGTCTGCGGGGATGCGCGGCGCGTCAGGAGCAGCGGAGAGAGAAAACACCAGCAGAGGGTGAGGCTCAGGCAGCAGAACCAGAAACATCACAACTGCGAGGCTCTTTTTTATGTTCTGCTTCTGGCATGCACTGAGGAGCCCTGCGGTTTCTTGCAAAGCTCGTGCGTTGTTGAAAACATACACGTCGACTCGCGCAGGATGGAGAGCTGAAGGAGATCCCCGAGCTTCCCTGATAACAACAGGTTAGTGTTGACACTCACTCGGCCACCTGCAGCTGAGACTCTCTCCGTCCCCTCCACCCGGGACCGTTTGCACCCCGAAAATGTGGGCATTTTACGCACGAGAGAGGAGACACATGAAGTCTTTGGATGCGTTTTGATGCACGTGTTGTGCGGAGAGGAGTCCGGCTGCAGGAGTCTCGTGCACCGGCTCTCTGTCATGATAATCTGCCGGTTTAACACCAGTTTCACACGGGAAATATTCACCTTTTAATACGTTTTATTTAAATGGCGGCTCTTGATTTTGTCCTGAGGCTGCGGGTGTGTCTACCTTTGACAGTATGACAATCAGTTTGAGGATATATGTTCTTACAGCACTCTTCCTTTATTTAAACATGTATTACATGCGTATTGTTGCATGAATGACGGCTTATGTCAATTATTAATGTTTAGGCTATCCCCTTTTCTGATCATGTTCTTGCAATACTTGCATCATAAATAAATGTTTTAGTTATAATCTAAATTATTAAGGCGAGATGCCCCGGGCAAAAAACAGATTCATGTGCACCTGTCCATTTAGACATTTTGACTATTCTGCTTGTGTTTTCGTTTAGACAATAAGAAAACACCTAAAATACACATTGAGGTGTTTATTTTATCTTGTCAAGTTTCTAAATGCACCGAGCATTAGAAACGGTCTCATTTGTGTATTTAAACATAGATTTTACACATGTTATTGTAGGATAACCAATCATCTGAAGTGTCATACATTAGTCAAAGTAATACTCTTGAAAAATGTACAATATTTAACTTTAAAGGCTCAATATTAGTTTTTTTTGAAGCCATGAAGCTTGACTTCCGTACAGTAAAATATTCCTTTACCTTTTGTTCATATATCATTGATTTATGACATATTTATTCCTTAAAACACGGCGGACATTGATTTTTTTTCTTTTCTCATTGACGGCTATTGACGGTGTGTTCTGATGTATGGAGAGATACGAAGAGATATCCAATTTCCTCTTTGGACACCTTTGACTCCTTATAAGTCAACAAAATGAAATTCAGATTCACTTTCCTGATATGTATGCAAATTAAGACTTATTTAATAAGACGGAGGCTCATTTGCATATTTAAACATTACCTTTCAGAAAACTTTGATATTAAACAAAGTACCTTAAAGGTAGGGTAGGTAATTTTGGAGAAACCAGCTCGAGTGCGCTAGAATTTGAAAATACACAGCTGGAAAAAATCTGCCCCTTCCTTCAGACTTCCTTAAAGCCCCTCCTCCAACACACAGTACTACGGCTTCCACAGATAATATTTTTTTATGTATTTATTGTCAAAGCATTTAATGTATTCATTGCTATCGGGATGTTAAGAGCATTCCATGGAATATAACAAAAAGTGTTTCTAAAGTGAATTATATACCCCACCTTTAATATATAAATTATTTGGATTATATACCACATGTACTATTGCTATTAATTATAAAATAAATACAAGTCTACAAAGGTTTTTCTAATTTAAAGTCTTCCTGTTTCAATGTGTTTCTGATTAAAATACAGAGATACACCTTTGTTGATTCCCAGCAGGTACATCTTGTTACCTCTTGTTCAAAAAGAGGTAACCACAAAGCGATATTTAACTGAAAATACTAGGGAAATGTTTACTCAGAATTGTTCTTCCACACTTCTCAGTAAATGAGCTAGTTGATCATTTTAATTCAAAATGAAAATTTGTATAGATGCCATTGCTCCAACTAAGGTAAAGTGACTGGGAAGAAAATATCTCCATGGAGAAAGGCCATGACCGTGAGAGCAGAAAAAAGACAGTGTCGAAAAGCTGAACGTAGGTGGCGAAAAACAAATCTCCAGGTGCACTTTGAAATCTATAAAGAGAGACTTGGCCTTCATAATTTGGAATTGAAAAACGCACGACAATCGTTCTTCTCTGACATCATTACCAAAAACAAAAACAACGCACGTGCCTTGTTTGCTACCGTCGACAGACTGACTAACCCCCCAGTGTCAGTAGCCTCTGAAATTCTATCCACCAGGGCGTGCAATGATTTTGCCTTCTTCACTGACAACATTCAGAAAATCAGACAAGCAGTCAGTGCCTCTGCATCAGGAACAGCAAATGTGTTGTCTCTGTGTCCACTTAACATCAATTCAAACACCATGACACAATTCCATCAGATTAATGATAAAAACCTAGAGGACATTATTCAACTTCTGAAATCCTCCTCCTGCTGCTTTGATATTATTCCAACAGGATTTTTCAAAGATGTTTTGCCTTGCATGGCCTCAAATCTACTTCATATAGTAAACAAATCTCTTCACTCAGGTATTTTTCCACAGGCCCTGAAAACTGCAGTCATTAAACCGCTCTTAAAAAAGAATAATCTAGATGCTTCAGTAATGAACAATTACAGGCCCATATCAAACCTCCCATTTTCTAGGTAAAATCATTGAAAAAGTTGTTTTTTCAACAGTTGAGTAATTTCTTGCATTTAAATAACTGTTTCGATGTGTTCCAGTCAGGCTTTCGTCCAAACCACAGCACTGAGACTGCTCTTGTAAAGGTATTTAATGACATCCACTTAAACACAAACAGTGGCAGAACTTCAGTGTTAGTATTATTAGATCTCAGTGCTGCGTTTGACACTGTTGACCACAGCATATTACTCGACCGACTGGAAAACTGGGTGGGACTTTCAGAAACAGTTCTAAATTGGTTTGAATCCTATTTAAAGGACAGAAACAACTTTGTTTCTATCGGTAAATACACATCTGAGTTGACAAATATGACATGTGGGGTTCCTCAAGGCTCCATCTTGGGGCCTCTTCTCTTTAACATCTACATGCTACCACTGGCTCAGATAATGAAAAACAACAAAATAAGTTACCATAGCTATGCAGATGACACACAAATGTACGTAACAATTTCACCAGGGAGACTATGCTCCAATTCAAACACTGAGTAAGTGCATTGAACAAATCAATGACTGGATGTGTCAGAACTTTCTCCAATTAAACAAAGATAAAACTGAGGTAATGGTTTTTTGGAGCCAAGGCAGAACGTATAAAAGTTAGCGCTGAGCTTCAGTCTGCAATGTTCAAAACAACAGATAAAGCCAGAAATCTAGGTGTAGTCATGGACTCTGACCTGAGTTTCAACAGTCACATTAAAACAGTTACTAAATCAGCCTACTATCACCTAAACAATATATCTAGGATTAAAAGACTAATGTCACAGCAGGATTTGGAAAAACTTGTCCATGCTTTTATCTTCAGTAGACTCGACTACTGCAATGGTGTCTTCACAGGTCTCACTAAAAAATCTATTAGAAAGCTGCCAGCTGATTCAGAACGCCGCTGCTCGAGTCCTCACTGACACTAAGAAAGTGGATTCACATCACTCCTGTTCTGAAGTCTTTACACTGGCTTCCTGTGTGTCAAAGAATAGATTTCAAAATACTGCTGCTGGTTTATAAAGCACTGAATGGTTTAGGCCCAAAATACATTTCTGACCTCCTGCTAAATTATGAACCATCCAGATCTCTCAGGTCTTCAGGGACTGGTCAGCTTTCTGTCCCCAGAGTCAGAACTAAACATGGAGAAGCAGCGTTCAGTTATTATGCTCCAAATATCTGGAACAAACTCCCAGAAACCTGCAGGTCCGCTGCAACTCTGACTACTTTTAAATCCAGGCTGAAGACTTTTCTTTTTGTCGCTGCTTTTAATTGAACTATTCATATCTTACACTGACTGCACTGTAACTTTTATCACTGTAACTTTTATCCATGTATTTTTTCTTTTAATGTTTCTTTTATTAGCTTTTCTTTATAATGACTGATTTTAAAAATGCCATTTTCTTAATGTCTTTCATTTTTTGTAAAGCACTTTGTGTTGCCTTGTGTTGAAAAGTGCTATATAAATAAACTTGCCTTGCCTTGCCTTACTGCAGAACATAAGGACAGAAATGAATACAGAGAATGATTGAAAGTAACAGGAATACATTCTAAAGAGGTATAAAAAGAGCTGAAAAATCTAAAGAAGGAAAAATAGAGACGAGTTTCAACAGCATTTGAAGATTGTAGACTTTAAAGTGACAGAGGTGTGATTGAAAGTTATTCTGCACCAGGCTCATATTATGACATGAATAAGTAATGTGAGTGCACTACATTGATATATTAGTGCAACATAGCCTGTTAACATAATATGATATATTATGAGGTGGAGTATACCTGCAAGGATACATTTGTTAGTCTATCTATGTTCAGGATAATAATCGCCAACTTTTTTCATAATTGAGTACATTTTCAGGGAAAGATATCAGAACATACCATCATTGGCCTCACACGTATACAGATGTCCTTTCTTTGTTATATATCACAGTAAAATAAACGTCTGTCTGTTTGAAACTGACAAAACAAGATATTTAAGGACATCACCTTGGAAGAAGAAAAATGAGATGGACACTTTTCACCTTTTTCTGACATTTACCAAACGTTTAATCTGGAAAGTATGAAAAATAGTTGTTCTCTTCCTCCTTATAGTTGAATAGTATAACATGGTACATATTGTATAATGATATTACTTGGTATAAGTCAAGGTTGTGGTACTTGAGTCGAGTCGGAGTTGCTATTATGGGCCAGAAATCTACATTTAAATTAGCTACATTTGCAATTGTATAGCTTCATTACATCTAGCCAGTTAATTACTATCATTCCTGCATTAACAGAACTGAGCTGTTATTGAGCTGTGTGGGCGGGAGAGCAGAGGAATAGCACTGCAAAGGCTCTATCAGAAACATAACAGAGTATATATAAATATGGTATAACATCGTGTTTGATATAATATGTAGTACAGCAATATGACTTGGTATAAGTCAAGGTTTTAGTACTTTAAGAGGACATACTATGCTCATGTTCAGGGTCATATCAGTATGTAGTGTCTCTACTTTAAAAGAGTCCTCTCCTGCTGATGTTCAGGTGTATATCAGTATGTAGTGTCTCTACTTTAAAGAGTCCTATCCTGTTGGTGTTCAGGTGTATATCAGTATGTAGTGTCTCTACTTTAAAGAGTCCTCTCCTTCTGATGTTCAGGTGTATATCAGTATGTAGTGTCTCTACTTTAAAGAGTCCTTTCCTGCTGATATTCATGTGTATATCAGTATGTAGTGTCCCTAATTTAAAGAGTCCTCTCCTGCTGATGTTCAGGTGTATATCAGTATGTAGTGTATCTACTTTAAAGAGTCCTCTCCTGCTGATGTTCAGGTGTATATCAGTATGTAGTGTCTCTACTTTAAAGAGTCCTCTCCTGCTGATGTTCAGGTGTTATATCAGATGTAGTGTCTCTACTTTAAAGAGTCCTCTCTTCTGATGTTCAGGTGTATATCAGTATGTAGTGTCTCTACTTTAAAGAGTCCTCTCCTGCTGATGTTCAGGTGTATATCAGTATGTAGTGTCTACTTTAAAGAGTCCTCTCCTGCTGATGTTCAGGTGTATATCAGTATGTAGTGTCTCTACTTTAAAGAGTCCTCTCCTGCTGATGTTCAGGTGTATATCAGTATGTAGTGTCTCTACTTTAAAGAGTCCTCTCCTGCTGATGTTCAGTGTGTATATCAGTATGTAGTGTCTCTACTTTAAAGAGTCCTCTCCTGCTGATGTCAGGTGTATATCAGTATGTAGTGTCTCTACTTTAAAGAGTCCTCTCCTGCTGATGTTCAGGTGTATATCAGTATGTAGTGTCTCTACTTTAAAGAGTCCTCTCCTGCTGATGTTCAGGTGTATATCAGTATGTAGTGTCTCTACTTTAAAGAGTCCTCTCCTGCTGATGTTCAGGTGTATATCAGTATGTAGTGTCTCTACTTTAAAGAGTCCTCTCCTGCTGATGTTCAGGTGTATATCAGTATGTAGTGTCTCTACTTTAAAGAGTCCTCTCCTGCTGATGTTCCAGGTGTTTATATCAGTAGGTAGTGTCTCTACTTTAACGAGTCCTCTTCCTGCTGATGTTCAGGTGTATATCAGTATGTAGTGTCTCTACTTAAAGAGTCCTCTCCTGCTGATGTTCAGGTGTATATCAGTATGTAGTGTCTCTACTTTAAAGAGTCCTCTCCTGCTGATGTTCAGGTGTATATCAGTATGTAGTGTCTCTACTTTAAAGAGTCCTCTCCTGCTGATGTTCAGGTGTATATCAGTATGTAGTATCTTTACTTTAAAGAGTCCTCTCCTGCTGATGTTCAGGTGTATATCAGTATGTAGTGTCTCTACTTTAAAGAGTCCTCTCCTGCTGATGTTCAGGTGTATATCAGTATGTAGTGTCTCTACTTTAAAGAGTCCCTCTCCTGCTTGATGTTCAGGTGTATATCAGTATGTAGTATCTTTACTTTAAAGAGTCCTCTCCTGCTGATGTTCAGGTGTATATCAGTATGTAGTGTCTCTACTTTAAAGAGTCCTCTCCTGCTGATGTTCAGGTGTATATCAGTATGTAGTGTCTCTACTTTAAAGAGTCCTCTCCTGCTGATGTTTCAGGTGTATATCAGTATGTAGTGTCTCTACTTTAAAGAGTCCTCTCCTGCTGATGTCAGGTGTATATCAGTATGTAGTGTCTCTACTTTAAAGAGTCCTCTCCTGCTGATGTTCAGGTGTATATCAGTATGTAGTGTCCCTAATTTAAAGAGTCCTCTCCTGCTGATGTTCAGGTGTATATCAGTATGTAGTGTCTCTACTTTAAAGAGTCCTCTCCTGCTGATGTTCAGGTGGATATCAGTATGTAGTGTCTCTACTTTAAAGAGTCCTCTGCTGCTGATGTTCAGGTGTATATCAGTATGTAGTGTCTCTACATGTCTCCATGTTTTAATGTTCAAAAAGCTCTTTATTTTTCTCATACTGTCTGTGCTGCAGCACCTCTTTTCACCCTCTGTCTGAAACCAGAGCCCAGTCTGCTCTGATTGGTTAGCTGGCCGGCTCTGTTGTGATTGGTCAACCGCTTAGAGCTGTCCCGCCCCTTAGCCTATCACGTAAAATGTGTTGGAGTGCTATATAAGTGTGAGTGCTACATAGTGATGTCATTATCTTACAGAAGAAAACAAAGGAGGCGTTTGGGATTTAGGAAACTTTGGGATTTTAGCCGTTGCAGACCATTAACATGCACATAAACCTATAACACACTGCAGGAGAGGGAAAACATCACATGAGGGCCTCTTTAATATGCATTGAGGCATTCCTAGCGTTGACACTTTTATTTGTAAAAGGAATATTAGAGGGAAAAACAATACAACTTTAAGGAATAAACACATATGTTAAAATTCACATTCCTATATGCATACGTATGTTTGGTTGTTCTACTCACAGTTGCCTTTCAACAGCTTCCCGTGCAGTTCTTTGATAACTCAGCAAGACATTTATATTGTGTAATGATTGACGACAAGCTGGAAAATGAAGTCCAATAATTCCCCTAAACCTTTTCATTTCACCCACTCTCATGCACTCTGAATTCACCATTAGTCATAGCCATTACCCACACACACACAAACGCACAGACAGACACACACACACACACACACACACACACACACACACATACCATGTATACATCACTTCAGGGGACATTACATTGACTTACATGCATTTCCTGGAGACTTATCCTAACCTTAACCATAACCAACACATGCCTAACCCTAACCCTTACCCTTACCCTAATCCTAAACCTAACCAAGTCTTCACCCTAAAATTAATGATTCCCCTCATGGGGACCTCCAATTTGTCCCCATAAGGGAAGCCAGTCCCCACACGTGACTATGTAAACAGATTAACACACACACACACACACACACACACACACACACAGGCAGGCAGGCAGGCAGGCAGACAGACAGACAGACACACAGACACACACAAATTATCTCCGTTTCCCATTCACCTCCTCGGTGTCTGACATGTCACTGATGGTGTGCAGTTGGGACTAAAATAACTTGTGCTTCTATAAAAAGCGGTTAACTTTCCAACAATCAGACGTAGTATCTGTGTTTCTGTGTTTCTGTCGCATCTGGAGGCTATTTCGGATCTTCAGAGACAAGCTTTTGTTCCTAAGATGTAGCCATGGCCGTATCCACCATTGAGGTCACCAAGGTCCGGACCTCGGTAATTTTTTTAGAGCTGTGTCTTTAACTAAACTTGTGAAATAATTGCACTAAACGGGGTTCTTTGTAGTACTTCCATTTACTGACGATGGGGGCGCTGCATAACTACGTAGCCTCGATTAAAGCAAACAGAAGAAGACGACATGTATCAACCTATGGTATCAACAAACCACCGCAGACCAGACTTGTACCGGAGCAGCGATGGAGTGATGAGGTATCTAGAGATCTGAGTCCAGCGGGCTGCTTGTGTTTCTGCTCATCAGGACATCATATGACCCGCAGATCCTGTGAACGCTGTACGTTAGTCAGTGGACGTCCGACAACATGCACACTAACTGTTATTGAAGCTATAGGCTAAACTTTGGTTTAAATTGCGTGAATAAACTAGCTAGAGAGCTAAAGTTAATTACATGCATCCAATGTCAGAAGGATTACCTTTTAACAAACGTTGTAATGCTTTTCTTTCATTTCAATTTGAGTAAAACATTGAAGATATAACATTGTGGTGTTTTCTTTTTACACTGACTCAGATATAATAGAGAGAGAGAGAGAGAGAGAGAGAGAGGAGAGAGAGAGAGTGAGAGAGAGAGAGAGAGAGAGAGAGAGAGAGAGAGAGAGAGAGAGAGAGAGAGAGAGAGAGAGAGAGAGAGAGATGGAAGTCAGGGAGGAACTGCACAGTCACACAAAATAATGTAGGCTTAATAACCCCATCTATACATCTATAACAATGGGCATAATTTATAGGCATAATTGTAAAACAACATTTTTTGCATTTGCCTACATCTTTGTTCTCTTTTGAGAATCAAACAAAACTGATTTAAAGTAAAACAAATAATGCAAACAAACAAGTGAAATGAACTAAATTGCTGAATTGCTTTAAACTCACTGGCAGGAGCGACAAGTGAGGAGGAGCAAACATTTAACAACGAGGGAGAGATTGAACAAAGAGAGAGAGTAGAGGACAGAGAGAGTAAAGAACAGGAAGAAGACAGAGAGACTAAAGACGATGGAAGAGAGGCTGCAGGTTATGGAAAGGAGAGAGACATGGAAAATGAATGTTGACAATGTGTTGTGATCATTTTAGCCTCTTCTGCATGTCCCGATCATTAATAGTAACAATCAACTGATTCTTATTTATTACACTTTCAAAAATAATGTATGCTGCAGCCCACTGACTTGGTTTGAAATCAATATATTATCCAATGTGTGACCCCCCTCAGGACTTAAAAAGCACCTAACTAGATCATGAAAATCCCCAAAATCTAGGGGGTATCCCCCGAACCCCCCTAACATGTTTGGACCTTGGTATTTAGGAAATCCCGGATACGGCCCTGGATGTAGCTGCTGATGATCAAAGAACATATAATAGACGGATTAAAGGACCTTCTTGGAATGGCGGAGAGTTTTCCTTCAAACGTGAATATGTATTTCTAAAGTTGTCGGTAGAAGCTTAAAAGTGTAGCTTTGAAGGAAAGCGATGAGAGTCATCGTGGAGCTGCTGATGATGTAAATGTTGGGGGTCTTTGAAGTGCGTTATATAAGCATATTGGCCCTGTAATACTCAGCGAACCTCTGTGGAGGACAAGATTATGATTCGACAGCTGATGGAACTGCAGCGGGAAAAGAAAAACCGCCCGTTCCTTATCGTTCCCCAAAGTAAGGGCGATGAATCACGGCTGTGAAACATCATTTCTCTGGGTTTTAAGTGTGATGGATTACATGCTTCTGATCTGCAAAGCAAGGGTAACGTCGTCTCTCTCTCCGTCTCTGTCCTCCTGAGATTGGCCTGCAGAGGTTTCATTGTATTTCTTCAGGCAGAAAGAGACAGCTCTCCTGACCGAATGTCACATAACATCCCCCCCCCCTCCTCACATCCCAAGTGATAGTCAGTCTCTCCGACAGCTCTTCATGCTTACAGGAGCGTGACCGAGACACACAACACAGAAACAAGATGTTAGTTCTGGCTATGCAAATCTTTCTAAGAGGCAATTTAAAAAATGGTAATAATAATAAATGATATTTATATAGCGCCTTTCAAGGGACCCAAGGTCGCTGTACATGGTGGACAAACAAAACAAACAGACAATCAACGGGCAAACCAAAGAGATAAATAAAGGAAGCCAGGGGACCAGAGAAGGGCTCGGGCCCGAAGGCCAGGGTGAACAGGTGTGTTTTTAGTGATGCTTTGAAGATGTCCAGGGAGGCAGCATTACGGATCTCGGCAGGAAGTGCATTCCAGAGGGTGGGGGCCGCAACACTGAATGCCCTGTCACCAACAGTTCGGAGGCGAGAGCGGGGGATGGAGAGCAGGCCCGTGTCTGAGGACCGCGGACTCCGAGAAGGGGTGTAAGGATGGAGGAGGTCCGATAAGTACTGGGGGGCGAGGGAATGGAGGGACTTGTACGTGAGGATGAGTGTTTTGTATTGAATCCGGGACTTGACCGGCAGCCAATGTAGGTGGATGAGGGTGGGGTTGATATGGTGCCATGGCTTGGCACCATATCACCCCCAATGATGGTAATGATCTAATAAATCTGTGAATGATTGGAAGAGAAGAGCCTGTTTCGGGACGTTTTTAGTGTACGAGTAAAGCCTATTCCACAGTATAAACACTATGTTTTATTTCCTTCATTCCAGCTGTTTCCTTTCTGTTTATTGCGTTTTATTTGACAGAAAAGCTCCTAAGATGTTGTGACGCAGCAGCATGTTTACAGAAACCATTCCGAGATAGAAAAAAGAAAAATAGAGAAAGGATAAATCATTTTACAGAGCAGTTCTTTCTAACCTCATGCACCTGCTGCAAATATGTCCATGCACAGTTTCTCAATACAATAGACAATTGTATAGAACGTGTGTTTACTTTTGTTTACATCAGTGTTTCCCTGACAGCCACAACGTTACATTACATGCTTGTTAGACGCTTTTATCCAAGGCGACTTACATTCTCAATACTGTGGGCAATCCCCACAGGAGTCATTTGAGGTGAAGTGTCTCAGGGACACAACGACATGCTGACTGCAGTGGGGTTTGAACCTGTGACCCCCCTGATCCGAACACCAACGCACAACCCACTGCGCCACACGCCTCCCCACAACAATGAATGTGTGCAGGGTTAACAGGAGAGAAAAGCTCACATCCTGTCAATCCTTCAGATGTTCCGTTGACTTTTCCATTATATTGATGAGTGCGTCATTTACCATACCTCACTTAAACAAGCAATCGATGTCAGTTTCATAAGTAGATATTTGAAAGTGACAACAAGCTAAGAAAACTTCAGATAATCGACTGCATATTCACGGAACCATGCAATTACGTTGGGGAACAAATAGGATTTATGTCCACAGAAATAACACACACCAAGATAATCTGTCTGTGACGGTGACTCAGGTTTAAATGAACAATTTGTTCTGCAGTGCTCGTGGTTTCTAAAGAATGGCAAAACATGTCAAACTGGGCTGCAGTAATAGCTGTTGTCAATAAACTCCCATTTTGATAGAAACAATTGGAGAGAAGATGAATCATTCTACAGAGCTAGTTTCTCTCTAACCTCCTGTACTGGAAATCTGTGCAGTCATGATCAAATAAACAAGAAATAGAAGGTAAAACCTGCTTCTGCCCCCTCTCATTCTGTCAATTATTCAGATGTTTATAGTCTTTGCTTTAACCCTTAGATGCCCTTAGTGACTACTCTCTTCCATAAGTGGGTCTAAAAGGAACCGTATTAGAATAATATGTGTTTTTATGCCATTTTTGTCATTTTGGCTAAGATAATATTTAGTATTATATTTTGATTCACACTAGAAATATTTTATAGTTAATTTTTCACTATTTATAATTTGACATTTTTTTTACATTTAGAAAAAAAACGTTTTGAACATATCGATGCAAAGATCTCCGCTATTCTGAGACCCTCACAGTATCCCAGTCCCTTTTCAAAACTCATCTCTTCTCCTCTTGTCTACTCGTAGCCCCCCCCCATCAATCCATGCCGGTTGATCAAGTTTGATAGTCCTATACCCCCCACCCTAACCTTCCTTTAGATTGTAAAGCGATTTTGAGTCCTTGAAAAGCCCTATACAAATATAATGTATTATTATTATTATACTGACAGGTATCAGATCTTGCGGTGTGAAATAATCTTCCTGAGAGGTGTCACTTGTGATGTCGTCTGTGGTCCACAGTGAATGTATTCCTGACAGCCACAGGTGATAAGAATCGAAGGATCCCATAGAAAATGCATGCGGGTCATTTTTGACCCACTTATGGAAGCTTGGGGTAGAAATACAAAAACTACAATTTCTTAAAATTTAAATTTAAAATGTGAATGGCTTGATATCCAAAACATGTTCTTTGAGGAATAGCTGGAATATGAAATGATAACAAAAAGTTATTACAAAGATAATTAAAGAAAACCACCTCACCGGGTCAAAGAAGACCCACTTATGCATCTAAGGGTTAAATGGTTGTGTTGGATTATTCATCAGGTTTTGGGCGTTTTAGAAAAAAATCAAATGCAACACGCGACCGATCATGTGTTCCCATGTAGACATAACTTACTTTGTGACAACAAGCTAAAAGGTTTTGGAAACTTCAGATAATTGCCTCTGACTGCTCATGCTTGGAGCTATGCAATTACGTTGGGGAACAAATAGGATTTATATCCACAGCTACAGAAATAACACACACCATAAAATCCCCTTTTGCAGAAATAACAATCTGTGCCGACTGATGTGACTCAGGTTTAAATAAACCATTTGTTCTGCAGTGCTCCTGTATTGTGCAACAAAACAGTTCAAATTGTAAAACTGGGCTGCAGTGATTACTCGCTTTGTCAATAAACTCCCATTTTGATGGGATAGCAAACGAAGAATGGTTCAATCATTTTTACAGAGATACTTTCTTTCTAACCTCACGTACAAATATGTGTATAAATATTTTCTCAGTACAATAGACTATTTGAAAAGGCATTTGTTTACTTCAACTTCATATTCAGATGATTTGGTTTAGTCAGTTTCCCTGACAGCAACAAAACATAAATCTGTGCAGTCGTGATAAAATAAACAGGATAAATAAAGCTGGAAAAACCTGTTTCTGTAACCTAACATTATAAAGTATTCAGATGTTACATTATTATTACATGTCACTTGTTAGACGCTTTTATCCAAAGCGACTTACATACTCAATACTGTGGGCAATCAACACAGGATCAATTTGAGGTGAAGTGTCTTCAAGGACACAACGACATGCTGACTGCAGTGGGGTTTGAACCTCTGCCCCCTGATCCGAACACCAACGCACAACCCACTGCACCACACGCCTCCTCCATGTTACTCTAATCTAAGCCTTTTTAAATCGTATTAATGTGTCAGGCTTTTAGAACATAATTCTAATAAAACAAGCACGTTGACATCACTTGATTTTGAAGTAATCACAAGCTAAAAAGTAAAAACTTAAGATAATTGCATCTGACAATTAAGTTGGGAAACAAATAGGATGCTTGTCCAAAGCTACAGATACAACACACAAAAGATTTGCTGCATAAAGAAAGCAATCTGTCTGAGAAGACCCACATCTCTACGGTTTACATAAACCATTTGTTCTGTAGTGCTCCTCTATTGTACAAACAAATTGTAAAAATTGTAAAGCTGGCTCGCAGCAATCTTTCTGAGAGTTTGCTCATCAGAGGAAAAGACACAAAACGATGAGCAGTCCTTGTGGCTGTTTTTCTTTTGGATGAATTTGCCTCTCTTTATAGAACAGACGAGCCAACGGTCCTCTCCAGATTTAATGTGATGGGCTTCTTCTTGCCAGAACAAATGATCCAGACAGAAAGCTGCTTCCTGATCAAAATAATTCATGAGTAAATCGTGTCCAATGCTAACAAGTGTGCACCTGTGGGGTCTCTGCTGTGGGAGTAATTACCGTCAGTCCCTAATCTCTGTTGTGCTGAGACTTAACCAAAGTGTATTGGACTTGACATCTGCAAGGTATGTGCTTAGAATAGAAGTTGTTGGATTTAAAAGTGTTTTTCTTTCCTCCTGTTTGCCCTCTGAGAGTAGCGAACCTGATCCAGCCCAAGGCCATTTCAGACCTCATTAACCTGGCGGGGGCCCCAATAAAAACAAGCTATTAGGCCCCTGTTCATTTTCAATCCAATTAAAAGACTTAAATCAATGTAAGCCTGTCTCTCAGAACTTTCCATCTTGCTTACTCATACTGTGGCTCTCAGACCCATTGATTCCCGAAGAGAGATTTTAGAAATTGCATTTGCAATCTCTAAAATCAGTTTAAAAAAACTGAGGTATATAATGCATTTCTTGGGGACTATACTTCCAGCGTTTGGCCCCTCCACTGCAGGGATTCTCAAACTTGTGTAACTTATTATCCACTTCTAATTGTTAAAAAGTTTTCCAGGACCAAAAATGGCATGACAAAAAAAGGAGAGAATATAAATTGGACTGTAAATAAGCCGTTGTCAGCTGTAATGACCAAAATAAATGTTCAGTGAGTCACTTCTAGAGCGGTAATAACTGAAGTTTGGTGGGAGCATCCTCCCCCTGTAACTTTTAGTACATATCCACAGTGTTAGGTAAGGTATGCTCCTCTCAAAGCAGAAAGGGTTTCTTGCTACGAGCTAGCATCAACCATAGCTAGTTTTCAAATAGAGTAGCGCAGTGATGACGTATTTTTGTAAGCTAACCTGGAAATTAGCATCGCAAGGGGTCCCTAAACAAAAAGTAATGGGGTTCCCTTATTGGATTATGGTATATTACAGAAAATAAGCTTTTTGGCAAACACACATTTACGTGTTTTGTTCAGCAGGATAATCTTTAGATATTAACAACACATGAAGCTTAACTGAAGCGTAAATGCAATCGCAGGAGTAAAAGGGTGTTGGCTATAAAGGAACTTGATCACGGTCGCATGACTTCATTTTACCATCGCTAAGCTAAAGGAGGCTAATGTTTGGCGTCATGACGTTTATTCAATTATCAATCAATCAATGTTTATTTATATAGCTCAATATCACAAATGTTACATTTGTCTCAGTGGACTTCACAGTTTGTACAGAATATCAGTATGACAATCCTTAGACCGGATAGACCCTGGAAAAACTTCCAGAGAAACCCCACAGTTTAAAGGGGAACATGGGAGAAACCTCAGGGAGAGCAACAGAGGAGGGATCCCTCTCCCAGATGCCGTGTGTAAATTGAAAAGATAATACATTTGCAACATAGGTAGTCCAAATATTTGGAAATGCATGTGTCTATAATAGGAAGATGAATCCACGAGGATATCCATCCAGGACTTATGATCCAGGACCACAGCCACGACTCAAGATCCAGGGCTCGCGATCCAGGACTCAGGACCACAGCAACAGGATCAGCCATGACTCCGGATCCCTGCATAGATAGACACCAAAAAGTAATGTGGGGAAGCTGGGTTAATCGGAACATGAGAGTACACAGGTACAGAGAGAGAGAAGGAAGAAGTAAGGTGTCCCCCGACAGTCTAAGCCTATAGCAGCAAAACTAGGGGCTGAATCTAATCAGCCCTAACTATAAGCTTTATCAAAAAGGAAGGTCTTAAGCGCACTCTTAAAAACGGATAGGGTGTCTGCTGCCCGAACACAAACTGGAAGCTGATTCCACAAATGTGGAGCTTGATAAGAAAAGGCTCTGGCTCCCATTGTACTTTTAGAGACTCTAGGAACAACCAACAACCCTGCATTCTTGGAACGCAATGCCCTAGTAGGATAGTAGGGTATAATGAGTTATTTAAGGTAAGATGGCGCCTGCCCATTAAGGGCTTTGTAGGCGAGAAGAAGAATTTTTAATTCTATCCTGTGTTCTATAGGGAGCCAGTGTAAGGCAGCCAGAACAGGAGTAATGTGGTCCCTTTTCCTAACTCTGGTTAGTACACGAGCTGCAGCATTTTGAATCAGCTGAAGCGACTTGACTGACTTCTTGGTACAGGCGGTGGTGGCGAAGTCGATAGGGACTTGGCTTGGCAACTGTAAGGACACCAGTTCAAGTCCCGGCAAGACCAAGTGCTACCGAGGTGTCCCTGAGCAAGGCACCGTTCCCGACACTGCTCCCCGGGCGCCGTTCAAAATGGCAGCACACTGCTCCTAACACTAGGGTGGGTCAAATGCAGAGAAACAATTTCCCCACGAGGGATTAATAAAAGCCCATTTTACACCCTGATAATAAGGAGTTACAATAATCCAGCCTTGAAGTAACAAATGCATGGACTAGTTTCTCTGCATCGGTTTGAGGCAAGATATGCTTGATTTTTGCAATGTTACGTAGACGGAAGTAGGCGGTCCTTGAAATTGATTTTATGTGGGCGTTAAAGGATAAATCCTGATCAAATATAACACCAAGTTTCCTTACAGTCTCACTGGAGGCCAAATTAATGCCATCCATAGTTAGTATATATTTAGATAATTTGTTTCGTAGATTCTTCGGGCCAAGTACAATAACTTCAGTTTTGGTCGTGTTTAACATCAAAAAGTTTAAGGTCATCCACGTTTTTAAGTCCTTAAGGCAGTCTTGAATTTTATTTAGATGATTAATTTCATCAGGCTTGATTGATAAATATAGTTGAGTATCATCCGCATAACAATGAAAATGTACAGAATGATTCCTTATAATATTGCCTAACGGAAGCATATATAATGTGAACAAAATAGGTCCGAGCACTGAGCCCTGTGGCACTCCATGGCTAACTTTGGTTTGCGTGGAAGATTCATCGTTGACACGTACAAACTGAGAGCGTTCAGATAGATAGGACCTAAACCAGTCTAAAGCAGTTCCCTGTATGCCAACTAAGTGCTCTAGTCTTTGCAATAAGATATCATGGTCGATAGTATCAAATGCAGCACTGAGATCGAGCAAAACAAGAATAGAGACACGTCCCTTGTCAGAGGCTATTAGAATGTCATTTGTGACTTTAACCAGAGCTGTGTCTGTGCTATGATGTGTTCTAAAGCCAGACTGAAAATCTTCAAATAAATCATTGTTTTTTAAGTAATCACACAACTGTTTTGCGACCGCTTTCTCAATAATTTTTGAGAGGAACGGAAGATTGGAAATAGGTCTATAATTGGCTAAAACCTCTGGATCGAGGTTGTGCTTTTTAAGAAGAGGTTTTATCACTGCTACTTTGAATGATTGTGGAACATAGCCTGATAATAAAGACATATTCATAATATTTAATAAAGAAGTGCTAATTAATGGAAAAACTTCCTTCAACAGCTTAGTTGGAATTGGGTCTAACATACACGTTGATGGTTTAGAAGAGAGAATCATTGCATTTAATTGTTCAAGGTTTATGGCTGAAAAGCATTCTAGTTTACTATCTAGTGTAATATTATAACTTACGTTTCCGGGAGCTGTTGATAACACTATACTGGTCAAAGGCAAGAGGTCATTAATTTTGTTTCTAAGAGTAACAATTGTATCGTTAAAAAAGCACATAAAATCATTACTACTGAGTGCTATGGGAATAGAAGGCTCAATCGAGCTGTGGCTCTCTGTCAGCCTGGCTACAGTGCTGAAAAGAAATCTTGCATTATTCTTATTCTCATCTATTAATGAAGAGTAGTAGGCTGCTCTCGCTTTACGCAGTGCTTTCTTATATTCATTGAGAGTAATATGCCAAATTAAACGAGATTCTTCAAGTTTAGTGGAACGCCATATCCTTTCAAGTTGTCTCGACTTTTGCTTTATTTTGCGGGTTTCAGCATTATGCCATGGAGCTAATCTATGTTGTTTTATTTTCTTATTTTTCAAAGGAGCAACAGAGTATCATTTTATTCGCAGCGCATCTGTAGCACTATCAACAACATGATCAATTTGGGGTGGTGTACATTTTGTATAAGTTTCCTCCCTTACATGCAGACATGCTATCAAGTTAAGTATTGGTGGAATCTCTTCCTTAAATTTGGCTATAGCACTAACAGATAGGTTTCTGCTGCAGGAGCTTTTGACTAATGCTTTGTAGTCTCGTAACAGTACTTCAAAAGTTACTAAGAAATGTCGGATAAAGCAGGATTATGCGGTTCGACTAATAGTTGCTCAATTTCAATACCATAAGTCAGAACAAGGTCGAGAGTGTGATTATAGCAGTGGGTTGGTTTATTTACACTCTGACATAAACCAACAGAATCTAATATAGAGTTAAATGCAACAGTAAGGCTATTTTTATCGTCGTCAACATGAATATTAAAGTCACCTACGATAATTACTTTATCTGTTTTAAGAACCAAAGTTGATAAAAACTCAGAGAATTCAGATAGGAATTCTGAATAAGGACCTGGTGCACGGTACACTGTAACAAATAAGATTGGCTCCAAAGTTTTCCAGGTCGGATGCGTAAGACTAAAAACGAGACTTTCAAAGGAGGTATAATTTAATTTTGGTTTAGTATTGATAAGTAAACTTGAGTCAAAGATTGCTGCAACTCCACCTCCTCGGCCCGTGCCTCGGGCAATATGAGTATTGATATGGCTGGGTGGAGTGGCCCTCATTTATGCTGACATATTCTTCATGTCTCAACCAAGTTTCAGTGAGACAGCATATATCAATATTATAATCTGATATTAAATCATTTACCAATATTGCTTTAGATGCTAGAGATCTTATGTTTAAGAGACCACATTTAATCTTCCTGTTTTGTTGCACTGTAGTAGTTGTTACATTTACTTTTATTAGGTTATTATGTATGACACCTCTATTAGGTTTTACCTTAACTGGTCCTTGGGCAGACACACACACCGCTAATATTGGGTATTTTATTGGGTTCGGGATTCCTATGGATGACTGCCTAGGAGAGAGCGCAGAGAAGCGTGTAAGACTGCGACTCCGCCTCCTGGTCTCAACTCCACTTTGTCATGGATTACGTCCACAAAGCCCTGAAATGTTTGCCGAAATTAGATCTGCACCTTCCAAAGTAGGATGAATGCCGTCTCTCTTAATCAGACCAGGTTTTCCCCAGAAGGCTGTCCAATTATTTACGAAGCCCACATTGTTTGCTGGGCACCACCAAGACAACCAGCGCTGAAATGATGACATGCGGCTATACATGTCATCATTGATCAGATTGGGGAGGGGTCATTATTTAGTCACTTGTTAGCAACCGTTGTTTTTATGAAACATAGAAGCTTCGGACATTCAACAGTGGACGTATATTATGTCATAGAACAAAATGTGAAAATCTTTTCAGCTTGTGTTAACCATAGAACCTTATTTCAGGTTTCTGACTAAAAACACTTTTTTTAAAACTTTGAGACGAGGAAACCAGAAGTGATTAAATGCTGAGTCATTTCAGGGTTTTAGGACTCATTCCTGCACCACTCGTTAGTCTTTTGACTGAGTTAATGTTGTGATGACTTTCTCTTGCTGTAAGACCGTCCATTTTCCTGCCAGCAGCACAAAGTGGGGTATCCAATGGCTGCTTGAGACCCCCTTTGTTATCACACACATCTTTAAACTTCTTTCATATCTCATCTACACACATGCAAAGCTTTGTGACTCCTAATCAGGCAGGGAGACACAACACTTGCATTTTGCACGTTGAGGCTGCCTTTACCCGTACACAAATCTGTCCACGGACACACACACACACACACACACACACACACACACACACACACACACACACACACACACACACACACACACACACACACACACACACACACACACACACACACACACACACACACACACACACACACACACACACACACACACACCACACACACACACACACACACACACACACACACACCACACACACACACACACACACACACACACACACACACACACACACACACACACACACACAACCATGTATACATCACTTCAGGGGACATTACATTGACTTACTTGCATTTCCTGGAGACTTATCCTAACCCTAACCCTAACCAAGTCTTCACCCTAAAGTTAATGATTCCCCTCATGGGTACCTCCATTTTGTCCCCATAAGGGAGGCGAGTCCCCACACATGACTGTGTAAACAGATTTAGGTCCCCACAAGTATAGTAATGCTAGGCCACACACACACACACACACACACACATATACCAGCAATACATAAGTTTATATTCAGACTACTTCACTGTCTGTTAAATTTGCATGAAATGGAAATGTCTCTTTGTCATCTGCATATGAGACCACACCATATGCATGTACCATACGCAGCACAACATCCACATATACAGGACAATCATGCCTCTTAAAGTGACTAAGTGGCATTCATTATACAAGTGCATAGTGGATTGTGCTTCCACTGGCATGGAGTCCATAACAATATCAGATCATGATCAGTAGTGTTGACAATACATATTTAATATACTTTAAAATGAGAGATGGTGTTGTTTACAGAATGTCCTGCGAAGCATCCTTGATTCATTGATACTTAACTTAAATTATATGTATTTCTAAACATTTACTTCTATTAGCACTGAGATTCTCACCTTCAGTATTGCAGCCCTGCAGCATTCAGTTATCCAGCCTTTGTTTGTATGCATGCCTCATTCCTGTAACCTTGTCTGAAAGCACATCCATGGGACTGTTTAAAGCTGAATGGTGCCACTGGAAATGGGTTTCACAGCAATATAATTAATTGGAGTCCCGATTGTAAATGTAAGACCTGCATGCTGTGGTTTAATGAAGCCAGCTACACATCTACTTCCAGTGGTGCTTCCAATAAATGTTGCATAACTAAAACTCCCAGAGCCAATTCAAAGCCCCTGAGCTGCAGGAATAGGAGGCCAAAAGAGTCCCCTGGGATTCCCATTTTATTACAGAGCGGGCTTTTTGCCTGGAGGTTGAAAGATAAACTCATCTGACAGCCACTTTCTTCTGGCCTGAGTTTGTTTTGTCCCCCCTCATCTTTTTTAAAAGGTCAAGACTTTGCTTTCAGTTTTTAACAATCACATTAAGTTGATATATCTGTTTGCTGTCAGAGGACACCAGAATAACCCGTGTGTGTTTGGATTGTCTCGCAGAAAAAAGTGGTCTAAAGGCCAACGATTCACCAGGGAAGTTTTAAAACAGGTTTTAAATATTCTTATTCTGGGAATTGAAAAGAAAAGTGGTTTAAAGGTCAAAGATGGGTTCGGTAACAGTGAAATAGCTAAATGTGTTGTCTGGGGAAGCAAATGGGTGAAAGAAAAGGATGAAAGGAATATAAACAGGTTAGAAAACTGTCAAAGGAACTGTCATTTCACGGGAAGACTAGGGGTAGAGGAATGTGAGAATCTGGTTAGGGGTGTTGTCAAATATCTGGATGAAACTACCAGAAACCTGCAGGTCCGCTGCAACTCTGAATACTGTTAAATCCAGGCTGAAGACTTTCTTTTTGCCGCTACTTTTAATTGAACTATTCACATCTCACTCTGCACTGTGTTACTCATGTTTTATTATCTTTGCCTTTTAATGTTTCTAATGTGTTTTATGCTATTTGAATTGCCTTGTGTTGAAAAGTGCTATATGAATAAACTTGCCTCACCTTGCCTTGCCTTGCAGGTCTGATCCTCTGAACCCCATCTTCAATTCCTAAATCTTTACACACCCGGAAAAAGAGCTGGAGCCGAGACGATCAAGCATGGATGTGCCGCGGATGGCTGAAGGCCTCTTCAGCAGCACGCTGTCCTCGTCAGGCGGCGGACATCACGTGTCCTCCTACCTGACGCTGGAGCAGAAGGCGGCCTTCATCTTCGTGCTGCTGCTCTTCATATTCCTGGCGCTGCTCATCGTGCGCTGCTTCCGCATCCTGCTGGACCCGTACCGCAGCATGCCCTCGTCCAACTGGACTGACCACACCGAGAAGGACACGTTCGATTACCGCATCGTCTAACAAGTGCGCAGTATATATATATATTAGAAAAATAAAAGACTGAACAAATGACTGCTAATTCACCAGGATAAACGAAACCCATCACCGGAAACTTTGGCTGAAAAGATGGTGGATTGACGTTGAAAACGAGCGCTAACAAACAGCTTCTCCCTGCCAAATCAGAAAATTCTCCACCACAAGAAGACAACCAAGGATTATGCTACGAATTATCGATCAAACCTTCAGTCCAGGCGATGCACCGGAGCGAGTTACGGTCACTTCCTTCCCCTGGCATCAGCTCTCCTGTGGACTATCTCTTCCTCCTCCATGTTGGCGCTTGGAAGACTTTCCGCACATCTCACACAGGGTCAAATATCTTTTGAGGTCCAAGCCAGTTGAAGAGTGTTTACTTATCATGTTTACGTCCTTTCGATTTTTATTGATAATGTAGACAATCAGTGTTTAAAATAGTTGGTGAGAAAAACAAGCTAATCGCTGAGGTCTGTTAGTTTTAGCGTATTTTATTTCGTGGACGGACACGGGCGGTCCAAAAGACTTTGTACGACTGATATTATTCAAGCGAAGAGGAATTTATTGCCTTGTGTCTTAGTAAGATATTCTGTGCTGGTTGTTACCTTCTTGACAGCGAGGAAAGGTTGGTATCAACGTCTTAAAGCAGGTGAAATAATCACAAAGAAGGAAACTGTGGAAAAGTTCTCCCTTTAATGTCAAAGGTTTGGACAGATACTTGTTCAGTGTGTGCGATAAAACAAACAAATTGTCCTTTAAAATCGTGCGGGACTCTTCGGTGTCCCCGTCTTTTATATGTCAACAACCAAAAGAGGTATTGAGGAAAACAACGTTTACTGTGCCGTACCGTGTGCCTAATTTGAAGCAAGATTGATGTTGAAAGAGAATGAAAATGGGTTATTGTCTCTTAATGTCTTTTCTTTGGTTTAGTGCCCATTTCAAGAAACCTAAACAGCATTTCACTGCCTGAGGTATATTGACAGTTGGTATGCCAGATCTGCCGAGATTTGATGGTGAAGATGACGATGCATTTTCACATCAAACCCTTTAAGAAGTAACGCTGAGGCTCTTTTGTTGGGCAATTTTTCAACTGTGCGCCTTATAGTGTAGATTGTTTACAGTATCGTAGGTGGCGGAGATGCTGGAATCAGCCAATCACTGATGCGACTGTGTCTTTGCACTTCACGGAGATGTCATACAACCCGCTAAAAAATAAGAAAAATAAACCAGCCCTGCTCTGTCCAGTCGGGACAGGAAGTGAACTCTGACCCTTTCAACAGCGTGTGATGTTCTTGTGATCTGCTGTGGCCTTTTCCTACCTGTCGCAGATGTGATGGGATATTGCGCTGAGGTGATGTGCCCCCTCCCCTGCATGTGTTTCTCGCTCTCTCCGTGCATGATAAATGGTGAAGTGCTTTAATCCTGATGTTGTAGCTGTGGGTCAGTTTTCTCAAGCAGCTATTTTTTCTCGTCTGCAGCCTTTTTCTTTCGATCTGTTTTTCGCCCGGAGCCACCGTTTCCTTTTTTCTAATAAAAATGATCAGAGTTCACAACTGCCTTTTTAATATGTTTTATTTCCTGAGCTTCATTCACAAGGCGTTAAAAGTGGCAGGTGTTAAAGACAAACAAACAATGGTTCTTCCAAGCCCACCCGGCCCTTTTGAAGGCGGACGTGGACGCCTGAGGCTCCTTACATTCTTTCACCATTTTATCAGCGACTGGCAGCGGTAGCCGGCAGGTGTCTGGATGGGTTTTCTGTGAACCCAGACACTCTCGCTTCACACACACACACACACACACACACACACACACACACACACACACACACACACACACACACACACACACACACGGCTCCGGGCCCAGGCTGCTCTTTGAGCCGAGACCCCCAGACAGCATGCAGAATAACAATCTTCTCTCTGACACCAAACGCTGAATACGTTATTTGCAATCATCCTCTGCACACCTCCCTGAGAAAACCCTGCATCCTTTCCTCACATTGAAGCGTGCATGGATAGACTTATGAAATGTGTTTGCAAGTGCATCTGTTCTGTGTTACTTAACAATTCTGCTGATATCACACACCCCCACGTTGTATTTCTTTTTAGGGAGGGCCGGGGAGCTGAAGCGGATCAGAATATTAAACGCGAGCTGATCCCACATAGGAGAAATGTGCAGTCTCTGCTTTTTGGATTACTCTGTGTAGGAGACATCCTACGTTTGGACTGGAGCCTTTTCACTGTTTGCTGATTTCTTTAAAAAAAAAGTCCAAACAGTTGTTGATTCCTCCTCGGCTCATTATAGCTGTGTGAGAGCAGAACTAAACGTGTATCTTGTTTCTCGTACAGAAAGCGGCTCTCGCTTAATGCATGCTGGCAGTTTGTTACACAAGCAGCTGCAGAAAGTGAAGACGAGCTGCTGGGAGGATTAGCTCTGGATATTTATCATTTAAAAACAATTACACCTGCATCCAAGAGTGATTGTAACACCTTGAACGTTAACAATCCCCCAGAAACCTCCATTTATCCAGAAATACTCTTTGTGTTTCAATGACTGTCGCCCAAGACGTTTCACTCTGATCATTAAGTGCAATACCCAAAATAGAAAGAAATCATTTTGCAACAAAAGCCTTCATTCTCGTTTTCTTAAATCTCATTAGCTGGTGCCAAACCAAGATAATACTCCAATCCAAACACGCCCTAACAGCTCGTTGGAGCGCAGTTACCATTATGGATCAATATCCCTGTCAAGCTTATGCAACATGACTCATATTAAAGAAAGCCTCTGATAATTGAATTATTTTCATTCCTCGCTGTGCATGTATTTCCTTTCCCCAATGCCCCATTTCACTATTCAGCCTCCAGTTAATGTTCTGGTCTCTGAGCAGGACTGTTCCCCTGTGAATGTGAAAGAACGCTGCACAAGGACATAAAGAAGGAGACTGCTGATATTCTTAAATTCATTTCGCAGCGATTTCTCTGAGAGCCGCTGGCGTTTACAGCAGTCTGTCAACTCTTCACAGAACAGCATGAGGCTTCAGGGACCAATGGCACCAGAGAAAACGTGATTCTGAGCATTATTTAAAAAGGACTCAGGTCTGCAGCTCCCAGAGAAAGATTTGGAAAACAGTCAAGGTCTATTTTTGTGAAAACAGGCCTGTGATGATGATGATGATGCTTTAGAAAGATGAAGGATCAGAGAAGTGATTGCGATTCAGCCTGAGTGGAATATGAATTTCACAGCGATCAATCCAATTGTTTTCGAGGCATTTTACTCAAAACCATTCAAGTCAAGCATGTGTTAGTGAATTGTGTAACCCTCTGACTTTTGTTCACACTATGTGTTGTGCTCTAAGGATGATGAATGTTTAAAGGGACCTTATTATGCAACATTCAGATTTCATTTGTATATTGTGTGCCTCTACTGTCTCCAAGCTTTAATGTTCAAAAAGCTCTTTATTTGTCTCATACTGCCTGTGCTGCAGCACCTCTTTTCACCCTCTGTCTGAAACCAGAGCCCAGTCTGCTCTGATTGGTTAGCTGAACGGCTCTGTTGTCATTGGTCAACCACTTAGTGATGTCCCGCCCCTTAGTCTATCACGTACAATGTGTTGGAGCGCTAGCCAATAGAAGCGTGAGTATTACATATTGATGTCACTTAGGGAAAACCCCCAAAAGCAAAATACAGCATCTTTGAACATAATTTCTTGGCAACTGATCCTGTATTTAGTTTTTTAATATACTGTATATTATAATTGGCTTTTAAAGTGACATTGAATCATCTGCCTAATTATGAAAAATATCCTTTTGGCTAACTCTGGGGCATTTACAACAATTAGCCTTTTTGTGCACTGTCCCTAATAAACTAATTACAATTTTTCAAAAAATACGAAAATAATGAATTGCCATCCCTGAAAAAATATGTAAAGTCCCACCAACACAAGCTATACCCTCAAAAATATTGGAGTGTACTTTATAACAAGGTATGTCATATAGCTCTCTGATAAAAACGGAACAAGGAAGAAAATACATCGGGTACATTACAAAAGGTGATTCTCAAAATGACGGATGATGGTAGCCGTGCTCCTCAGGCAGGTTGCTCTGAGCCTGGGGTCCTGACAGATGAGGTGCTGTCTGTGAGATGCCTGAGGGCCCCTGCAGGTGATCTCAGGCTGTGTGAGGCCTCAATCAGCCTGAGATCCTCTATAACAGAGCAAGGAGCCATGAAGGGGTTTTAGGGCTGACATGTGAGAACAGTTCTGAAAATAACAGACAGCCTGAGTGAGGAGGAGGAAGCAGGGTGATCCCAGGCAATACCTCTCATGCTAGACTTAAAGGTCACCTATTATGCAAAATCCACTTCTTCATGTCTCTTCTCCATCCCCTCTGTGGAAAGAGACTCTGAAAGTTTCAGGAACAAAGATTATCTCTCTTTTTGTCCTGATCCATTTATATAAAAACCTGAAAATGAGCTGATCAGATTTTGGCCACTTTATGATGTCATAACGATGTGTTGGCTTGTGTAACCATTAGCCAATCAGCAACCAAGGTACCCCCCCCCCCCCCCCACACACACACACCTTATCACCTGAATCTCCTCCTAGAGCATCATTAGGCACTTTCACACCGCTGTACTTTTCCCACTTTAGTTCCGAAATGTCACGTTCACACCAAAAAGAGCCAGAACTAAAATTAGTTCATGAGAACCTTTTAACCCCCTTTTCCGTCCCTGCTAGAGAGCAGGGACTTTCGTGGGAGAAAAAGGTTCCTATGTCTGATTGGCTGGGCGAAATGCAAACCACGCCCCGTAAAACTCCCAAAAAGTTTTGTGAAGTCGCCATTTTATTATCCTTGCATTGATTGATTGATTGATTGATTGAAAAGTGTATTAACAGCTTGTATATTGGGTACAGTACAGTACAGCTCAAAACATACAATTGTTAAGGGGATGCAGACCAGAGAAAGACTTTCGTCTCGTTTACATCAGGGTCCCCCATTTCCAATTCATCATGTCATTTAAGACATATAAGACATATTTGACATACAGATGGCTTATTTACAATTTACATACAGGTGGTTTTTTACATACAGATTGCTTATTTATAATTTTCATTTTAGATTTCGTTCTAATACATCCTAACCGGACATTTAAGACATACCAAGTCTACAGATATACAGTTAGTAACAGAGTCTAAAATGCGAGTATATACATAGATGGGGGGGGGGAAGCTGTCCATTGAACGACAGGTTGAGATTTGTACCATTACCGGGGCCAGTTTTGCAATGCTCTCCCCCGAAGGTGCTCTTAAGAGAGGTTTTGAAGGTAAGTATAGTTTTACTTTCCTTTACAGTTGTGGGAAGAGCGTTCCACCTTGATGTGGCATAATTGCGAAACGTGTATTCCCCCTTTTTTGAGCCAAATCTGGGTTTCACATGATTTGTGGAGCTTGTGCATTAGCATTATTAGCATTAGCCCAGCGCACAAACGGAGATAGACTAACTTATGGCAACACAAAAGAAAACGTCGGAGCGGTGGAGATGGAGTAGCTTCTACTGAAGCCTTCTGAGTAAATCGCCAGAACGCCGACAATCGTGCCGTTGTCATACGAACTGCAGGAAGGTGTTGAATGCCGTTGACGTGTATTTGGCAGTAGCCTACAGTGAGCATAACTACTGAACCCATGTATCCCCACTGACCTAGGACCCGCCACACCCAGCGTCTTCATCTGCAAGATAGTTTCAGACTTGCCATCTGGACAGTTCATGAAAATGTAATTTGTACAACCAAAATATTTCTGCACAAACTGCGAGAAACCGTCTCGTGATCCTCAGAGGGGCTCGACCTCACTGCATCTTTCAAAACAACTTAAAAACGCTCACCTTTGATAGCATCTGGCATTATAAAACTGTTACTTTATTGATGATTTGTGACTCAAAAATGCACATTTGTATCCCCAGTTATGTGCCTGATAAATGTCCCTTTCACGATAAAACTGCACATTTAAGATGAGGATTTTATTGTGAAAAGCCCAAGGCCTGTGAGTATATCCTGCTGTTTAATCAGCGTCTTGATTGCCACACCTGTGTAGCAGACGCATTATGTTGGCAAAGTTTAGAAAGAAGCCTTGACTTAGATCTTAAATTTAAACTTGTGAAAAAAGGATAGAGCTGGTTATGTCAGATTCATGTCGGCCAAAATCTGCTTTACCCCCTAAAGCAGGGGGGCCCAAACTACGGCCCGGGGGGGCATTTTGAATTGACCCTCAATTAGCAAATAAAAAAAGTATAATGACTTAAGTATAATAAACTTCTGTTTGTCTTATATTGTACTTCTTAACCCATAAGAACCCGGACACATTTCTACTTTTGGGAAAATTAAGGGGGACGTCATTTAGACTAAATAGACCACACACATTTCTGACAAGAAACCCCCCATAGTGTCACATATCTGAAATGTGACATTATGTGTCACATTAGCCGTTAATGGTAAAATAACTCTTATTTATAACTTAATTAATGAGGATGATTATTTGGTTTAAATTCGTTTGAACATTCTTTGAATTGAAGAATAAGAATATATTAACTCAATATAATTGAATCAGCTAAATGAACTGAGCAGATCATAATCATATTTCTAATTGTGCGTATGTCACTTTGGGTTTACTGTGAAAGTGTAGGGTTAAAGTCCCGATGTGACATCAGTGTCACCGCGATGTTTGTCTCATTTGTTTCATATCAATTTGATCAAGAAATGTTTCCACAACAGGTTAAATGTAATAAAGGACATGTTATGTAAGCATTTCATTCTTAAATGGCTTGAATTTGACCTTTAACAACAAACAAAAAAGCTTTTGAAATGTAGCTAGTTCGGTCACACGTGTTAGCCTGGCACATGGACATGTTGTTATGGGAACACAAAGTCACATGACCTGGCCCATGACCCACCAGACTGTTCAGTGTGTGTCACTTAGGGACTTGATGAGATCAAATAAAAGCTAAAGCTATAAGGAACTTTCCAGAACATTTAAAGTTCATGTGACACCCGTCACGGTGGGTCCTTATGGGTATACTGTGTATGATCAAATATGACACAGTATTCATGTGTTGATAAGCCAATGTTCAAATACATTCAGTCGATTAAAGTTGAAAACATGTTCAAACAAATCTAGAAAAAAGCCCAATAATACATTTACATAACGACCTTGAAATATACCCTCCATATTTCCTCCTATAAGAAATCTGAAGCTTCTGTTTTAAGGAATGAGCTGCCAACGCAATAAATTAAACCTTTCCGAGAGCTCTTTTAGCATTTTCAAGTATCAAGAACATTGTACCTACATTGGATTGACTTTTCCAACTTATAGCAGAACTTATGAGGAAATAAACCTCTAGTGAGCGACACAGCCCTTCGTATCTTTTTCTGTATGTGGCCCTCAGTGAAAAAAGTTTGGACACCCCTGATCTAAAGTATATCAGTGGACAGCTGTTCAACAACTCACCAATACACACTCCCAATGAGCTCTTCAGTGCCCAATTAACGTGTTATACCCAAAGAGCTGTGTGCAACACTATTTCTCACCACAGCGTCAGACTGTTGGTCACGGAGAGCCAGTATAATGAGTAGAGCCATTACTGGTGACCATTAAGGAGAGAGCAGCTGGAGGTTAATGCTTCGGGCTGCAGCAGAGGAAAATTATATTTCTCCCAAATTATATTTACACATGCACATAATAACCAGTGTGTTAGTATGATTACATACAGATAAAAGGCAAAATGGGAATAAAAGAGTATTTTTAAGACATTTTAAAATGTAAAACTATTCAGCATTATTGAATAAAACAAATGTTGTGTCACCTCAGTCATTAAACCAGAACATTACATTACATTGCATTTAGCTGACGCTTTTATCCAAAGCGACTTACATTCGACCAGGAAGACACAACCTTGAAGAAAACAGAATCATATAAGTACATCAGGTTTCATAGAGCCAAACATTTCAAGTGCTACTCAACTGGCTTTAGGTAAGCCAGTCCTTTATTAGTATAAAAGTGCTTCGTTAATAGTTCTATCGCTCGAAGTGGAGTCGAAAGAGATGAGTTTTCAGTTTGCGCCGGAAGATGTGCAAGCTATCTGCCGTCCTGATGTCAATGGGGAGCTCATTCCACCATCCTGGAGCCAGGATAGCAAACCCACGTGTTTTTGCTGATGGGAACTTGGGTCCCCCTCGCAGCGAGGGTGCAGCGAGCTGTTTGGCTGATGCAGAGCGTAGTGCACGCGCTGGGGTGTACGGTTTAACCATGTCCTGGATGTAGGAAGGGCCAGATCCATTCGCAGCATGGTAAGCAAGTACCATTGTCTTGAAGTGGATTCTAGCAGTTACCGGAAGCCAGTGAAGAACAACCACAAAACAAGTTATTAAAACATAATTAGCACATGAGCAAACTCATAAACACTGTGTTACATTTTTATACTTTTTGCACTGTAATTTCAGAAGCAACACGTTTTCCCATTTTCTCTATTCCTTTTATTGCCTCACATAATTACATTTTAAAAACTTGTGTCAAAGAAATAAGCTATTGTGTTGAATAAAGACCTTGAACATTACCCTTGACAGTTTCAGTAATGAGAAAGTGGGCTTTATAATGAATGGGGTAAACAAGCTATTCAATTCATGTTATTGATATCTGCTCACTTCGTGCACTTAAAGGTGGGGTAGGTAAGTTTGGAGAAACCAGCTCGAGGGCGCTGGAATTTGAAAATACACAGCCGGAACAAATCTGCCACTTCCTTACAGAGCCCCTCCTCCAACGCACACGAACGCGCACATGACCAATGAGGGCACGAGATAAGTTTGTGCGGAAGGCTGACAGGCAGGTAGGCCATCCAGTTACTTTAGCCGGGCCGGCTCAGAAGATTGGTCGTGCTTTTTACAGCGCTACGGCTTCTTCCACAGATGATGTGTTTTTATGGATTTTTAGTCAAAGCACTTCAGATATTCATTGCTATCGGGATGTTAAGAGCATTCCATGGAATATAACAAAAAGTGTATCTCGAGCCGGTTTCTCAAACTTACCTACCCCACCTTTAACCAAATGTTTTATAGTTTAAAAAACAACCACAAAAGCCTTTAAATCTGTCAAGACTTATGACAGGTGCTGTCACATTTAAATAACCCCCTTTGTGAGATCTGCCAAAAGACAAAGAATTAACAGTAAAACATCATTTTGAGTTGTGGGTTTTCACGTTTAAAAACAGTCAGATTCGTCTTGTTGTGACTCATTTAAATCCACATCACACCGCAGGAGGACTCGAGGGGGTTGAGTGGTGAAAAAGCTGCTTAAAAAACAAAAAGGTCACAAGTTTGATTCCCAGAAAAGATACGGTGTAAGAGTCCTTGATCCCAGCAGAGGCTCCTATCTGCTCCATGATAAGAAACATGGAGAGCTCTTACTGTAATTGCTTCATCTCTGACCCGACTGTGCACCTCCTCCTCTGACATCACCGCAGGAGGCCCTTTCACACGTCATGGAAAATAAACGCAAGAAATAATTTGACCCAAAAGATAACTAAATATACAAAGAATAATACATATTACACACTTTTAAAGGTTTGTTATCTAGTACCAGGGAAGGATATGAACACCTGCCAATATAGTTATTATAATATATAATGAAATTGTTTTTTATCAGAACCAAAAAAAACAATATTTCTGCATTGTTTATCAGCCAACTGCCGCACTGCTATCTTCAAGACGCCCTTTTATACTCATTTTCATATATCAGTATGTAGTGTCTCTCCATGTCTGCATGGTTTAATGTTCAAAAAGCTCTTTATTGTTCTCATACTGCCTGTGCTGCAGCACCTCTGTTCACCCTCTGTCTGAAACCACAGCCCAGTCTGCTCTGATTGGTTAGCTGGCCGGCTCTGTTGTGATTGGTCGACCGCTTAGAGATGTCCCGCCCCTTAGCCTATCAGGTACAATGTGTTAGCCAATAGAAGCGCAGTGTTACATAGGGATGTCATTATGTTGCATAAGTTCATGAGTCTAATGTAGGCTTTTCTGGCAGGGGAGAGAAACTCTAAACACAATCTATATAACATACTTCATCATTTTTAATATTGACCTTAGTCACTGAGAGACCCCTGTCGTTCGATCCCTCTCAACATTTCAGTAATCAGTCTGGTCATGTTGTTACAGCTGATCGTTTAAAAGTCTGTGATGCTAACTGCTTCCTCTCAGTGATGGATGCATTAACATATTTACAAAAGTCTTCCTAATCTTTACAAAAGGTTATGAAGATCGTTGAAATAGATCATCACAAATCATGGTGCTAGTGTCTGCGTCCTCCTCTTCCTCTCCCTCTTCCTCGCTGACCGGGGGAGGATGTGTGCGTCTCCTCTGAACCCTCGGTCTCCACCTCCATCTCAGACTCAGTCACAGGAAGTGTCTCTCCTGGAAGTTCACAGACGACCTCCTCTTCATCCTCCTGCTTCGTCTCCTCGTCTTCCACCTCTTTATCTTCCACTGTGGTCTCCAGCTGCTCCTCCAGCAGCATCACCACCTCCTCCTCCTCCTCCTCTTCCTCTTCCTCCTCCTTCACTGTAGAGTTTACGGTAACAGTTGTCGTGGTGATGTTGTTGTTGCTGGTGGCGATGGCCTGCTCCAGTCTGAGGCGGTACTGCTCCGCCTCCTGCTCTTTCTCCAGGAGCTGCTGCTGGTACCTGTTAGAAAAATATCACTGGTCACCGGCTTGAGCTTCAACCTCAGGATCCATGTGTCTGTGATCCTCTCCAGAATGGAAGGAGTCATCACATACAGAGCATCCACTAGTTCCTGAACAGTGTCCTGATATCCAAGAGAGGGAGTCACACCGTCACAAGATGGAGGAATACCGGGTCTTGTAGGTAATCATACATCCTGTCATTTACACAATACTGAGTTGTTTCTCAAAATGTTGGCTTTATTCTGAAAATCTAAAAATTCAGACTTTTTCTCAAAATCCTGAATTTTTTCTCTCAAAATCTAAAAATTCTGATTTTTTTCTAAAAATTCTGACTTTCTCTCAAAATGTTTACTTTTTCTCTAAATCGGACTTTTTCTCAAAATTCTAAAGTCTTCAATGTTTACTTCAGATTAGCTCCACGTCAGAAATGAGCATGCTTGATGTCTCTCTCCATAGAGGCTGAATCATCATGTTAATCACATAGCTATCATATGCCTCAAACAGTCCTGATGCTCTTCTAGGTAATCACACATCCTGTCATGTTCACAGCTACAGTTGGGAAACCTTTGTTATCATGTTACTCTCATACTGAAAGAGGACATTCACTATTTTCCCAACATTACCCCTGAGCCTTCAGATTGGCTTCCTGCAGCTGCCGCTCCAGCTGCTCCCGACTCTCCTTCACCTTCTGGGGAAACACAGACAGATTAGCGGTTAAAGCGAGGCGCGGCCTCCGTGTCTGAGGAGGGAAGCCGATGCTTAAACCTGAAGTCTTTCTAAAAGCCAACAGGGAGGAGCTCTTATACAGAAAGCAGTCAGATCGTATCGAAGTCTGTGAGAAAAAGCAAGTGAGCAACGGGCAAAATGCAGAAGTCCTCAAACGTCATGCTTTTTTATAATCTATTATTTTGTTTCAACTCTTTTTTTTATTGACTGTCCAAACATGTACTTTGCTCCAAATAAATAAAATACAAACTATGTTTTTTACACACAGTATACATGAAACAAAACAAAGCAACATGCCACAACCTATGCCTTAAAGGTCCCAGGTCATGCGTTTCCAGTTATTACCCGTCCCCTTGTGTTATGTAGCTTGTTCTGCATGTGAACGCTCTGCAGTCACAAACCCTCAAAGTACACCCTGTAGCGAGTAAAGCTCTAACACAGAGAAGACCTGTCTATGCTGCCCCAGAACGCCTCGTTGGACATTTATCTTTTTCCATTTTTTGCTTCTTGGGTATAGTGACGTGACGTAACGGACCAATCTGCGGAGCCGTTACGTTTGGACCAATCCGCGGACTTCCTCACACACACACACTCGGCGGGACGTTGCGAGGCTCGCTGCTGCGAGGAGCGGGACACTGAGCTGGCTCACTGGTGTGGGGTCGGCGAGACAGCGAGACATCGCGGAACTCAGCCTGGGCACACACACAAACTCCCAGCCAGGCTGCGAGTGTGTGTGGTTCGGGCTGGGTTTCGCTGTCTCGCAGACGGCCACTGGGCTCACAGGGAGGGGGGGGGAGGGGGAGGGGGGGGGGGGGCAGGAGCTCCAACAAGCCGTTTAGGACAGAGAGTGAATACACATACTACTCAGAGATGCTGTGAGAAACCAATGTGAGTTTGGAACATTGAACAATATAAATCTATTCTAGTAGACCTCAACAATGGAATTATGATCAGTAGAAATGGCCAGGTCATGGGAGCTTTAAGGTCAAACGCAATTTTCTTTTTTAGGAGAAGAAAAGTAATAAAAAATAATAATAAAAAGAATGCAAAAAATAGCCCAAATACTAATTGAACAATACATACAAATAAATAACTATTACTATAATTACATTTGATATCTCGGGGTCATTGTCCAGAATTATTTTCAAAGTGAAATGAACAGGTTGAAATGTGTTCATGTTTCTCTCCAGCGGCCATATTCCATCACACAACATTCAAAGCTGAAATAGCTGTTTGCTTTGTTTACTGTAAATGTCGTTGCTGGAGTGAAATGCTGGAGACACTGGGAATGTTGCTTTTGTTGCCAATCTCCAGAGAAAGATCCTTAAAACGTTTGTGTATGTTCATTACAATGAGCTTTGAGCAGAGTGGAAATGAACAAGGGTAAAAGTGCAAGCTGCTGACCAATAAGCCATGTTGATATGTAGTAAAGTTAAATGACTTACAAACACCATCTGCCTGCTCAAGATGCTGTGTGGGAATGATAATTGTTTACCATGAACTAAAATCCATTATATCTGGCTTTGATCCCTTTTGCTTTTCATAGCTTTGGCTGAGGTTCTTTTTGGGGGACTTCTGTGTTATAAAGAACCAAGTCGGATATATTGAAACCTTCAGCAAATGCAAAAAGTTTGACAGTAATAACAGTTCATATTTAACAAAGTACTGCCTGCTTACCTTGGATTTTAAGATGCTGTGATTGGCTGTAGGGTCTGTCTTCCTCTTGTGTGTGGGCGTGGCCGAGATAGGCTCCTCCCCCACGACCTCCTCTGCCATCGAGCCGGTGGGCACAGCCACCACTGCAACGGCACAACAGAAAAAGTGTCAGAGTGAAGTCTTAAAGGTCCCCTATTATACTGTTTTTCATCAATATATCACAGGTCTCAGATATATCCAGAACCTGTCTCTGATTGGCTGAAACACCAAACAGATCATTGCAGCATTACCCATAATCCCCTCTGTTTCAGCCCTGTTTCCAAAGAGCTGATTCTCTGTCTGTTACTTTAGATGAAAATAAGGAGCCCCTCCCCACGCCCCTCTGAGAGACATTTGGTTACAAAGAACTCAATGGAGCTCTAGAGGAGATTCAGGTGATAAGGGGGGGGGGGGGGGTTACCTTGGTTGCTGATTGGCTAATGGTTACTCAAGACAAAACATCGTTATGACATCACAAAGTGGCCAAAATCTGATCAGCTCATTTTCAGACAGGTTTTTATAGAAATGGATCAAAAAGAGAGAGAATCTTTGTTCCTGAAACTTTCAGAGTCTCTTTCCACAGAGGGGACACATGTTGATAAAGAAGAGACATGAAGAAGAGGGGACACATGTTGATGTAGAAGAGACATGAAGAAGAGGGGACACATGTTGATGTAGAAGAGACATGAAGAAGAGGGGACACATGTTGATGTAGAAGAGACATGAAGAAGAGGGGACACATGTTGATGTAGAAGAGACATGAAGAAGAGGGGACACATGTTGATGTAGAAGAGACGTGAAGAAGAGGGGACACATGTTGATGTAGAAGAGACATGAAGAAGAGGGGACACATGTTGATGTAGAAGAGACATGAAGAAGAGGGGACACATGTTGATGTAGAAGATACATGAAGAAGAGGGGACACATGTTGATGTAGAAGAGACATGAAGAAGAGGGGACACATGTTGATGTAGAAGAGACATGAAGAAGAGGGGACACATGTTGATGTAGAAGAGACATGAAGAAGAGGGGACACATGTTGATGTAGAAGAGACATGAAGAAGAGGGGACACATGTTGATGTAGAAGAGACATGAAGAAGAGGGGACACATGTTGATGTAGAAGATACATGAAGAAGAGGGGACACATGTTGATGTAGAAGAGACATGAAGAAGAGGGGACACATGTTGATGTAGAAGAGACATGAAGAAGAGGGGACACATGTTGATGTAGAAGAGACATGAAGAAGAGGGGACACATGTTGATGTAGAAGAGACATGAAGAAGAGGGGACACATGTTGATGAAGAAGAGACATGAAGAAGAGGGGACACATGTTGATGTAGAAGAGACATGAAGAAGAGGGGACACATGTTGATGTAGAAGAGACATGAAGAAGAGGGGACACATGTTGATGAAGAAGAGACATGAAGAAGAGGGGACACATGTTGATGTAGAAGAGACATGAAGAAGAGGGGACACATGTTGATGTAGAAGAGACATGAAGAAGAGGGGACACATGTTGATGTAGAAGAGACATGAAGAAGAGGGGACACATGTTGATGTAGAAGAGACATGAAGAAGAGGGGACACATGTTGATGAAGAAGAGACATGAAGAAGAGGGGACACATGTTGATGAAGAAGAGACATGAAGAAGAGGGGACACATGGTGATGTAGAAGAGACATGAAGAAGAGGGGACACATGTTGATGTAGAAGAGACATGAAGAAGAGGGGACACATGGTGATGTAGAAGAGACATGAAGAAGAGGGGGACACATGTTGATGAAGAAGAGACATGAAGAAGAGGGGACACATGTTGATGTAGAAGAGACATGAAGAAGAGGGGACACATGTTGATGTAGAAGAGACATGGAGAAGAGGGGACACATGTTAATGTAGAAGAGACATGGAAGAAGAGAGGGGACACATGTGATGTAGAGAGACATGAAGAAGAGGGACACATGTTGATGTAGAAGAGACATGAAGAAGAGGGGGACACATGTTGATGTAGAAGAGACATGAAGAAGAGGGGACACATGTTGATGTAGAAGGAGACATGAAGAAGAGGGGACACATGTTGATGTAGAAGGAGACATGAAGAAGAGGGGACACATGTTGATGTAGAAGAGACATGAAGAAGAGGGGACACATGTTGATGTAGAAGAGACATGAAGAAGAGGGGACACATGTTGATGTAGAAGAGACATGAAGAAGAGGGGACACATGTTGATGTAGAAGAGACATGAAGAAGAGGGGACACATGTTGATGTAGAAGAGACATGAAGAAGAGGGGACACATGTTGATGTAGAAGAGACATGAAGAAGAGGGGACACATGTTGATGTAGAAGAGACATGAAGAAGAGGGGACACATGTTGATGTAGAAGAGACATGAAGAAGAGGGGACACATGTTGATGTAGAAGAGACATGAAGAAGAGGGGACACATGTTGATGTAGAAGAGACATGAAGAAGAGGGGACACATGTTGATGAAGAAGAGACATGAAGAAGAGGGGACACATGTTGATGTAGAAGAGACATGAAGAAGAGGGGACACATGTTGATGTAGAAGAGACATGAAGAAGAGGGGACACATGTTGATGTAGAAGAGACATGAAGAAGAGGGGACACATGTTGATGTAGAAGAGACATGAAGAAGAGGGGACACATGTTGATGTAGAAGAGACATGAAGAAGAGGGGACACATGTTGATGTAGAAGAGACATGAAGAAGAGGGGACAACATGTTGATGTAGAAGAGACATGAAGAAGAGGGGACACATGTTGATGAGAAGAGACATGAAGAAGAGGGGACACATGTTGATGAAGAAGAGACATGAAGAAGAGGGGACACATGGTGATGTAGAAGAGACATGAAGAAGAGGGGACACATGTTGATGTAGAAGAGACATGAAGAAGAGGGGACACATGGTGATGTAGAAGAGACATGAAGAAGAGGGGACACATGTTGATGAAGAAGAGACATGAAGAAGAGGGGACACATGTTGATGTAGAAGAGACATGAAGAAGAGGGGACACATGTTGATGTAGAAGAGACATGGAGAAGAGGGGACACATGTTAATGTAGAAGAGACATGAAGAAGAGGGGACACATGTTGATGTAGAAGAGACATGAAGAAGAGGGGACACCATGTTGATGTAGAAGAGACATGAAGAAGAGGGGACACATGTTGATGTAGAAGAGACATGAAGAAGAGGGGACACATGTTTGATGTAGAGGAGACATGAAGAAGAGGGGACACATGTTGATGTAGAAGGAGACATGAAGAAGAGGGGACACATGTTGATGTAGAAGAGACATGAAGAAGAGGGACACATGTTGATGTAGAAGAGACATGAAGAAGAGGGGACACATGTTGAGTGTAGAAGAGACATGAAGAAGAGGGGACACATGTTGATGTAGAAGAGACATGGAGAAGAGGGGACACATGTTGATGTAGAAGAGACATGAAGAAGAGGGGACCACATGTTTGATGTAGAAGAGACATGAAGAAGAGGGGACACATGTTGATGTAGAAGAGACATGAAGAAGAGGGGACACATGTTGATGTAGAAGAGACATGAAGAAGAGGGGACACATGTTGATGTAGAAGAGACATGAAGAAGAGGATTTTGCATAATAGGTGACCTTTAATGAGCATATCTTTAAAAAATATATCTGTTTTTGTTTGCTTGTGTGTGTTGGTGTGTGTGTGTGTGTGTGTGGTGTGTGGTGTGTGTGTGTGTGTGTGTGTGTGTGTGTGTGTGTGTGTGTGTGTGTGTGTGTGTTTCTGCAAGACCTATTCTCTCTATGTATGCAACATTAGTTTCAGGGTCCAGTTTTTTGCTTTTGCCTTTGATTTGGCAACACCCTCTTAACATATATAACTGGTTCTAAGTTGCTTCGTTGTGTCCTGCTTGTTTGTATGACATTAGTAAAATAGAGACATTTTTACTGAATTCCTCTATTAAAAATGCAATATATCAAATCTCAGTAGGTTTTTCTGTTGTGTTTTTTCAGATTGAATAGCAGCTTGGTGCCACTCACAGTTAGTAGATTTAGGATTTGTTCTATGGTTTTACATGGATCATGTTTGAATACAAGACTGCAAACGGCAATGTTGTCTCAGGTTTTCAGGACTATTCCAGATGTGAGACTTTTTCAAAATAGTTTTTCGTGCCTTTGTTTTGCTTGTATTTCCCACAGCGTGTGCAGCATTAGTTCCCCCAGCTAAAGGCAAGATTTAAGACTAATTTATCAATTATCCGAAGGAAAAGGTATGACCAATTTTACAGGCAATGTTCTAACTATGGATGAATTGTAAGCGAGATGCAATGCTAAATTACTTTTGAAAAACAGATTTTCAAAAAGGCCAGAAAAACCCCTACTTCCAATGTCTGAGCATTTGAAAGACTTTTCAAAGACTCTTTCTTTGTTGTCGCTACATTACTGCTTTTTTTAGAAACCTTCTGTATTATCCACCACAGTGCATGCCTATATCCAGCAGTGTGTGTGTGTGTGCAACAGAGCGTGTGTGCTGCAGAGTGTGTGTGTGTGTGTGTGTCTCACTCTGCTGGCCCTGCAGTGTGAAGATGAACTGCTGGCCCAGGGACGCCGGCTGCATGTTGCCGTGTTGGTCTGTTACTATGGTGATGACCCTCTGACTCCCGTCGCCCACCACATGCTGAAGGGTTTCCACCGACTCGGCCGCCATGACGTCCTCAGACTTGACTGAAGAGAAAGAGTTGGTTTGTAGTGTTAGATAATAAACATGCCTAGAACTACTCTGGCATCTCAAAGAGCAGAACAGAACCAAGGACAACATGTTGTACAACAACAACAACAACAACAACAATATGCATAAAATATGTAAATATGTACATTAGGGCTGTACCCGAATATCCGAATATTCGTTCGTTGGAGTACTATTTGGGTTTCAATTTCGTTATTCGTTTTGTTTGTTTTTTCGTTTTTTTCCCGTTTTCTTTCAAATTGAATTTATTGAAATCTCCAATATCAACGTAAGAGCTTGTGCCTCTTCGGGGGTGCTAACACTTAACCATAAACGTTATCGTTTACTTTCTCCGTCTTTATATGTAGATATTAATTTTCTCCGTTAATCTCCGTCATGTTGTTTCCATAGCAACAACAACTTCCTGTCAAAAGCGCTACCTCTCCTTCAAAATAAAAGCATGTCCATAAATAGGAAGCCAAGCCAAATTACACTTAAGACATATACAACTGCAACGAAAGTAACAAATACAATGTGATATCCTTTTCTATTTCAAAGAACACACATTGGGCTACATTAACAAATAACTATAAAACAACAATACTGTGCAATAACAAAATGAATGCCGTGAATACACCGATATACACGTGTTGAAGCGGTTCGCTGCTGATTACTACTGCCCCCCCCCCCCCCCGAGCCCGACATTTTTTATTCGGGACAGCCCTAAATGTACATGCTCTTACTTAGTTATTGTTTTTATATATTGTAGTACAACTTGCATTTCTGCTTTAAATGATTTTGTTTATAAATATATTATTATTCCGAGTTATGTACTTTACCTTCTTTTGTTTTTTTTAAATTTTAATATTAAGTGTTTTATTTAATTTATCCTTTTTGAACATTTTACTTTAACTTCTTATTTATATTTAATTAATTCTGTTTTATTCGACCATTTTATTGCAAACTTTAAATCCTTATGTCAACATACATTATTTTATTCTAAAATGGAGCAACTGTCACAAAAACTAAAATGATGGTTAAAGAAATGTCTGCATAGAGAGGTGAAGCCCCTCCCCTTCCGGGGGAGCTCCATGGGACCTTATTTAGGAAAAAGTATGTATTGAAGTCAATGGAGAGAGAAAGATTATCTCTCGATCCCGTTTGAATTGTGCCACGAATTACACAGATGATGTTTGTTCATTTAAAAGATAATTTTGCAAGTCAAAAAAATGTAAATGTGTTGTAAAACTGTGAAGTAACACTTTTGTGTGAAACCGCTCAATGAACTACATCTCCCGTCTCGCACCACACACCAAGACGGCCGTCACGTTGAAACATTTCACTTCTTTCTTTCAGAATGAGGCGGAAAGTATTAAAAGAGGTGAAAATCACTCCAAGTCTGGGCGTGTTGAGAGCTGTGCATACACACAAGGGGAGTGAGTCGGTTCCTAAGAGCCAGCATGCGGGACCGGGACTCTGGGATTTGTAGTCTTTCTAGTTGCGTATTTTTCATAGTCTTATATTTCCACAGTTTTACGACAAACTGTGACTTTTTTGACATGGAAATGATTATTTAAGATTGACAAACATCATGTGTGTAATTCGTGGCACAATTCAAACGGGATGGAAAGATAATCTTTTTCTCTCCATTGACTTCAATACATCATTTTTCCGAAATAAGGTCCCATGGGTCTGAAGTAGAAGGGCGGGACTTCGCCTCTCTATGAACACTGCTGCTACAGAGAAGCTAATAGAGAAACATGGATGGATAAATAACTTGGTTTGTTGGACGTTCCTCCATCTTTCTTTTTTAGCATCTGCAGTTCCATTCCTTTGTAACACATCACTCCAGTGTCTGTCTCGGTCTTTAGGATTATTCTTAAAATAACATGTTGGCACATCTTGCTCTAACTCCCATCCCTTCCTCCTGTCGATGCTGCAGTCCAGATGTTTCTTGTCAGATATGATAGTCTCCTGAGATAACGCACTGACTCTCCCGAGGCTTTTTCTTATTCCCCACCTGAACACATTTGAATCCCACATCCCTCCCACCTGCTGTTTATTCATCACTTCTGTCACATCAGGCCAGTACTTCATCACTGCTCGTACACACAGCAGATGGATGAGTGTGTGCTGCCTACCTGCGGAGGTCTTTGAGACGAGCTCCGAGAGGTTCACCATCCCACCGGATCGGATGATGTAGTGAGGCCCTTCCACGTTCACCTGGTTCTGCATGCCGTCCTGCACACACACAAACACACACACAAACACACACAAAGACACACACACACACAGACACACACACACAAGCTGTGGTTATATTGAATTCTGTTGCAGTTAAGGATAATTTGCCGTCTAATCTATCGCATAAAAGAGCGATAACACTTAAAGGTCACCTATTATGCAAAATCCACTTCTTCATGTCTCTTCTACATCAACATGTGTCCCCTCTTCTTCATGTCTCCTCTACATCAACATGTGTCCCCTCTTCTTCATGTCTCTTCTACATCAACATGTGTCCCCTCTTCTTCATGTCTCTTCTACATCAACATGTGTCCCCTCTTCTTCATGTCTCTTCTACATCAACATGTGTCCCCTCTTCTTCATGTCTCTTCCACATCAACATGTGTCCCCTCTTCTTCATGTCTCTTCTACATCAACATGTGTCCCCTCTTCTTCATGTCTCTTCTACATCAACATGTGTCCCCTCTTCTTCATGTCTCTTCTACATCAACATGTGTCCCCTCTTCTTCATGTCTCTTCTACATCAACATGTGTCCCCTCTGAATCTCCTCCTAGAGCACCATTGAGTTCTTCTTAACCAAATGTCTCTCAGAGGGGCGTGGGGAGGGGCTCCTTATTTTCATCTAAAGTAACAGACAGAGAATCAGCACTTTGGAAACAGGGCTGAAACAGAGGGGATTATGGGTAATACTGCAATGATCTGTTTGGTGTTTCAGCCAATCAGAGACATGTTCTGGATATATCTGAGACCTGTGATATATTGATGAAAAACAGTTTAATAGGGCACCTCCATTCAAGAAGTAGGAAGTCTAGTTATTTCTGCAGAACATTAAAACAGTAAAGTTGATCGAGATAATTTAACCTGCAACATCTGGCTTTTTAAAGGGAGAGGAAACAAGTTTTAAAGACAACAATAACCCCCCACTCACTTTATAAGTTGATATGACGACACTAAGTCCAAAACGTTTTATTTGTTTCTGTTTTGCTATCCATCAATTCCGATATAAGAGCATGTTGCTAAAACATTTAGCGGCATTGCTTCGACCTGGAACATGTCCTTAGACATCTCAAAACCAATACTAGAAACTAAGACCCTACCAATAGTTTCATCTGTCTGAAACGAAGATAAATGGTTTGAAACCAAGGTAAAAGAAGGCAGAAAATAATTGATATTCTTTAACTGAATCCAATATATTTAGTTTAATGTTATTCAAAAAAGCTTTGAGGAAGTGCTCTCTGCTCCTGAGAGTGAGAAATCAATTCATTGGTGCTTTGCCATCCTCTGTTCTTTTGTTGAACAAAAGTCCTTGTGTGGTTAATGGTGGATCAAATATGATGGTCGCATTAGGCTGAGGTTTCAAACGAATAGCTATTCACTGATAATTCATTTTCAGCGTGGCGTTGATGGGCTTTCATCAGACGGAGACATTTCATCTGCACCGTGCTGACGAAGAAAGATCATCAGGATTGTATGCATGAGACACAAACATTGAGTCTGGCTTTCTCTCACACACACACACACACACACACACACACACACACACACACACACACACACACACACACACACACACACACACACACACACACACACACACACACACACACACACACACACACACACACACACACACACACACACACACACACACACACACACACACACACACACACACACACACACACACACACACACACACACACACACACACACACACACACACACACACACACACACACACACACACACACACACACACACACACACACACACACACACACACACACACACACACACACCTTAGAGGTCCCCTATTAAACTGTTTTTCATCAATATATTATATGTCTCAGACACATGGGCGTTGCAGCCATTATATGAGGGTGGAACAAGTCCCCCCCACTTTTTCAAATGATTAGTTTAGCCCCCACCACTTTTACCATGTGGAAAGTCCGTGAATCGGTCTATCCACTCGCCGCGCTGTGTCAGTGCTTCACTATCAAATCCATTCCACTTGCTTATTGAGAGAAAGGCCAAATCAATGAAACTCCGTACCATGTTTTCACTGCTACTTTGTACCAAGGCAGATTCTCAGAGCCGTACACTTGAGCCGTACACTTGAGCCGTACACTTGAGCCGTACACTTGCTGCGTTTTTTGTATAGTTGTGTCTTTAGTTGTAAAATGATGCGCGCCACAGTTTCCCCGCTGTGAGGCTCCGGCGCTCACAGTTCACGAGCGTGCTCCACTAGCACCCGGATATAAGGCTCTGTTATTAGAGAGGTGGAGGGAGAGTCAGACTGAGAGGCTGATAACGTCAGCTCAGTGAGGTAAAGGACTCTCTGAGGGTCTAGATAGTTCACTTTAGTCTAAGTAGTGGGTCTCAAACGGTTTGGTAATCATTTATGTAAATAAGTATTTCCAAGATCATTATAGTTATAAAAAACAAGAGAATAACAGGTATGAAATAATTCCAACTCGTACTATCGGACAGTAACACAAAAATACTGAGAGATTTGTAAAATATGCATAAAGAAAAAGTAAGCCTGCTTACAGTTCTGTTTCATCTGGGTGTTGAGAGATGTTTCCATAGATCCCTAATGTTGCTCTCAAAGTGCAGCAGATTCATGCTTTTAACTTCAACATTTAAAAACAAATCTTCCCGGCCCCCGGACCCCCCTAGGTTAGGTCCACCCCCCCTGTCAATTTGTCCCACCCACATTGAGGATTCTTCCTACGCCCATGCTCAGATATATAGCCTGTCTCTGATTGGCTGGAACACCAAACAGATCATTGCAGCATTACCCATAATCCCCTCTGTTTCAGCCCTGTTTCCAAAGTGCTGATTCTCTGTCTGTGACTTTAGATGAAAATAAGGAGCCCCTCCCCACGCCCCTCTGAGAGACATTTGGTTACAAAGAACTCAATGGTGCTCTAGGAGGAGATTCAGGTGATAAGAAGAGACATGATGAAGAGGGGACACATGTTGATGTAGAAGAGACATGAAGAAGAGGGGACACATGTTGATGTAGAAGAGACATGATGAAGAGGGGACACATGTTGATGTAGAAGAGACATGAAGAAGAGGGGACACATGTTGATGTAGAAGAGACATGAAGAAGAGGGGACACATGTTGATGTAGAAGAGACATGATGAAGAGGGGACACATGTTGATGTAGAAGAGACATGAAGAAGAGGGGACACATGTTGATGGAGAAGAGACATGAAGAAGTAGGGGACACATGTTGTAGCATAAAGAGGGACACATGTTTGATGTAGAAGAGGCATGAGAAGAGGGGACACATGTTGATGTAGAAGAGGACATGAAGAAGAGGGGACACCATGTTGATGTAGAAGAGAGGCATGAGAAGAGGGGACACATGTTGATGTAGAAGAGACATGAAGAAGAGGGGACACATGTTGATGTAGAAGAGACATGAAGAAGAGGGGAACACAATGTTGATGTAGAAGAGACATGAAGAAGAGGGGACACATGTTGATGTAGAAGAGACATGAAGAAGAGGGGACACATGTTGATGTAGAAGGACATGAAGAAGAGGGGACACATGGTTGATGTAGAAGAGACATGAAGAAGAGGGGACACATGTTGATGTAGAAGAGACATGGAGAAGAGGGGACACATGTTGATGTAGAAGAGACATGAAGAAGAGGGGACACATGTTGATGTAGAAGAGACATGGAGAAGAGGGGACACATGTTGATGTAGAAGAGACACGAAGAAGAGGGGACACATGTTGATGTAGAAGAGACATGGAGAAGAGGGGACACATGTTGAGTAGAAGAGACCGAAGAGAAGAAAGGGACCATGTTGATGTAGAAGAGACACGAAGAAGAGGGGACACATGTTGATGTAGAAGAGACACGAAGAAGAGGACTTTGCATAATAGGTGACCTTTAAAGTTTGGTAGAAGAGCCTTTTTAAATCTCATTCTCCAAATACTGTTCCTACTGTTTCATATAACCCATAATCACAACTCTAGTGTTTTTTAAAGACGATCCGGCGTTGTGTGAAATGGTGTCTAAATGCGGGTAGGAAGTGTTTGCAACATGGCTGTCTGACAGAAAGAGGCTGCACTAACACGGGAACCATAGCAACGCCGCTAAGAGTCAAACTGGACTAGCAGAAAAACATCAAACGTGTTTTTTTGAAGTCACAGGGGGGCAGTGTGCAAACATGTCTACGCCTGCACTTCCTCTTGTACTCTTTTGACTTTTTCTCGTTCCTCTGCTCCCCCATTGCTCTTCTCCTCCCCCCTGTTTCACTCTCCCCCTTAATCTCTGTCCATCTCCCTCCCTGCCTCTCCCAGCAGCCGCTCATCTATCCATCTGTCTCCTTGTCCTCCACGCGCCCCTCTATCTGTCCATCTCTCCCGCCGTTTCTCCTCCCGTCTTCATTTGTACCTGCCTCGGCTGAAATGTGCTCGGTCATTACCCCCATCCCTTCTGTCCCTTTCATTTTTCTGTCCTTATTTATTCCCCCTACATCGTTTGTCTTCCCTTCCTCACCCTCTCTTTGTCATCATGTCCCTTTTCTCTTTGCTTTCTCTCGTCCCCATCTTCATCCATCCTTGTCTCCATATCCTTCATTTGTCTTTCTATGACATCTCATTGTCTTTTCCTCTGCTCAACTCTGTCTGAGTGTCTGCTTCTCTCCATCTCCCCCACCCCCTCTGTCTGTCCACCTGTAGCAGTATCATCAGCTCAGTGTTGCTGGTATCCATGGCGATGTCGAAGGGCGTCTTGTCGAACTTGCTGAGGCAGTGGACGTCGGCTCCGTACCTCAGCAGCAGCTCGGCCACCTCCCTGTGGCCGCGCTGAGCCGCCCAGTGCAGCGCCGTCATCTTCAGCATGTCCCTGGCGTCCACCTCCGCTCCGTGCTGCAGACACACGGCGCCCCCCGGTGGTGACAACAGGAAGAACACAAAGAAATAGAAACAAAAGGGAAGTGGTGAGCAAAGATGTGACTATGCAGATCTGCCAGGTTTGTAAAGTGCAGGAAACACAAGGTTTTGAAACGTTGTGAATTTACGGCAGGTTGTGAATTTACGGCAGGTTGTGAATTTACGTCAGGTTGTGAATTTACGGCAGGTTGTGAATTTACGGCAGGTTGTGAATAGTACAATCTCAACACAAGCTGCCCCTGTTGTGATGTTGAACAGCCTTCTGTAAGGTTTTACGAAAGGTGGAAGTGAAAGAAAAGACTGTACATGTTGTTGTTAAAATGATGCACCATCTTTTTGAATTATACAAGAAGGGTTGTACAAGTTTGTCTGAACATCATATCCACATTCAGTAAGAACAACTCACGTAAAGATACTACTTTTAGTCATCTTGCGTCTCTGTGATTCGTTGCATCTATTTTTAGTAGTTTGGCATCTTTTTACACAATTATTTTTCTTACATACTTTTACTTGTTATATTTATATACATATTGTTCCTTTATTGTACCTTTTTATTACACCATTTTCTTGTTATGTTTGTATAAAACTTTGGTTTTATTCTAAAATATAGGGAGGCGAAGTCCCGCCCATCTACCTTATTCCGGAAAAAGTATGTATTGAAGTCAATGGAGAGAGAAAGATTACTATTATTAGATGAAAGATGTTTGTCAATCTTAAATAATCATTTCCATGTCAAAAAAGTCACAGTTTGTCGTAAAACTGTTGAAATATAAGACTATGAAAAATACGCAACTAGAAAGACTACAAATCCCAGAGTCCCGGTCCCGCATGCTGGCTCTCAGGAACCAACTAACTCCCCTTGTGTGTATTCACAGCTCTCAACATGCCCAGACTTTTAGTGATTTTCACCTCTTTTGAGACTTTCCGCCTCGTTCTGAAAGAAAGAAGTGAAATGTTCAACGTGACGGCCGTCTTGGTGTGTGGAGCGAGACGGGAGATGTAGTTCATTGAGCCGTTCACACAAAAAAAAAAAGTGTTACTTTAATTTTGTTGACTTGCAAAATTAATATGTGTAATTCGTGGCACAATTCAAACGGGATCGAGAGATAATCTTTCTCTCCCCATTGACTTCAATACATGATTTTTCCTAAATAAGGTCCCATGGAGCTCCCCCGGAAGGGGAGGGGCTTCACCTCTCTGTAGCAACTGTCACAAAACCCAATTTGAACCCGTGACATATAAAGTATTCTGAGTCTGATCGATTATTCGGATTAAAAACCGTGTCTCTGAAGTCCCTGAAACACACGTCAAGCTTCAAATAGTTCTGTAAGTGTAAGGTCATCTGTGACCAATTTACTCTCATATCGTACACTGTCTATCCAAAAGTATTTGTGCGAATGTCCATTTGTGTTTTTCATAGTTTCGGCTAGAGCGCTTAGGACAAACTTAATGCAAACATGTCCAATCATATCTCAGATCAGTGTGCTCTCAAATGTTATAGTGGTGGGCCTTCGAATGCTTCTATGGCTTTATACTGAGCAGCAAATCCAAACAGCCAGGTCACCTTGACTTTGAAATGGGGAGAAATGTACAGGGAACTAACCCAATTAGTTTGGTTCAATCGTATCCATCCCCTCCCCTCTTGCTATTTAGTTTAGGGAATATTATAGATCCAAGATGAAACTGCTAGAAGGGCAGGACTCATAGAAAAATATAGAATTAGAAATCCGTCTGCTTCTTCAGCACCACGGACAGCGCCATGGATTTCTCCCAGCTCCCCCTATATGCAGTAGAGGGAACTGGGAGAAATCCATGGCGCTGTCCGTGGTGCTGAAGAAGCAGACGGATTTCTAATTCTATATTTTTTGTTCCAGTGTCCGTATACTTCAGACCAGGGGTCGGCAACCTTTTTGATATGAAAAAAAATAGTTATCAGCGTGCCAACGATCGAGAATTATCAACGGGGGGTTGAGGAGCTTGACGCTCGTCAACTATCAGCAGGAGGGCGGGGGAGCCTCGCTGCGGGGAAGCAGTGTGTGGACCTGTCAGCGCAACTTACATGATGCCGAATTTAACAAACACATTTCAATAATTAGTTTAAACGGCATAATAATAAGGACGGTCGTCCGTTCTGTGATTCTCCAGAGCACACATGTTATGATATTAGGGTCATGCAGAGTGAGATGAGATCGCTGTCCCTTTAAGAGAGAGAGAGAGAGAGGGGTGTGGCTTGTGCATGTGTGTGTGTGGATGGTAGAGCGACAGTGAGAGAACGTGTGTTTGTTTCTGGAAGTGGAACGAGGAAGCAGAAAAACAGAGCTCTGTGATGAAACAGAAGAACAGCTAAATAAATGCAACGGCCTCCCAAGAAGAGCTCGGCTCTCTCCAGTCATTTGAGCTAAAGCGGGTTATTGAACCTGAAGCTTGTTGCTCCTGCCCTCCTCGACTACGGTCTGGGAGCCGTCTGGGAGCCGACAGGAAAGTTCAACACACAGATGGCCAGTCCCTTTGTAGCATATTATTTCGATGATATGCACGCGTGCCAGGGGTTGCCGACCCCTGCTTTAGACCGTGAAGTGCACAAATTCCTTTGTAGGCCCGTCTCGTTAACTATAACGATTTGTTTGCGATATCCCATACAGGATCCTTGATGTTGACAACATGTAAGATAATGATGTCAGATACAGACAACTCTCCTAGTTTCTTCGGTAACATGAAGCTGTCGTTGGCTCTTGTCCCCTCTGTGGGACGAATAAAGGTATTCTGATTGTTTCCTCACCTGCACTAACAGGTCCACGATGTTGTAGTGACCCTCTGAGGCGGCTATGTGCAGCGGGGTCTTGTCCACCTTGGTGCGGGCATCCCTGCTGACCCCGGCCCGCAGCAGCACCTCGGCCGTGGACTGATGACCGTATTTAGCCGCCAGATGCAGCGGGGAAGAGCCCAGCTGGAAGAGGGAACAAGGTGTAAAGAAGCAGCTGGAGGTGAGGGGTTCGTTTGGAATGTCTTTTTTCAGTGAACGTTTAAGTAGGTTTGAACATACATGAACTTCATTTGGTGAATATTGTGGACACACACACAGGAAGAGGAATTAGCTTGTACAAAAAAGGAAGACATAATGTCTGTTTATTAATTTTTAAAGAAATATCAATAAACGAAAAAGTAAGTACAATAAGATCATGTAAATGTACTCTAAGAATAAAACAAAGTCTTTATGGCACAACAGCCATAATACAAACATGTATTTACACATTCTGAGTTAAGCTAATCCTGAGCAACCATTTGGAGAAAACAGGTTGCAATGTACCGTACAAACTACTTTTTTACACCCGGTAAACAACCTGCTGAGGTGCCGTCGTACAGAGCGTGTGAATCTGCTCTGTCTGCAGTTGTGTGCACACATCACGTAAGGCCATGACGATGCTTCTCACATCCTTATTCTCAAACCTCCAGGGTCAGAGAGAGAGGCTGGCACTCTGTCCGTTTACAGGCGGATGTAGATGCTAACGGGACGTCCTGGGATCTACATGTTGGACAGTGTGGACAGGAACATGACGCCAGAGTGCTGAGAGTGTCACACCTCTGGGTTTGGGCCAGTGATGCTCTGGCAGAGTGAGAAACATCTGGAGAACCGATGTAGCTTATTTAATTCTGTAAGACTCTGCTTACCCTCTTCAGAAGTGGTTTTTAAAACCTTATCGACTGGTCGTGCATTGTACAATTTAAACACAAGTTGACCCTGTTGTACCGTATTTCATTTTGTCTTAATTTACATTATTTAATGTCATATTCTGTTCTTGTACATATCCCATATTCTACTGACACGTATATAGACTTTTTGCACTACTGTTTCATTTGTATTTTATTATACATGTTGCATTGTTGGAGGAGCTCGGGTCAGAAGATTTTCATTGCCATTTCTACACTGTAGCTTTGAGCACATGCAGGAATCCTGAAGTCACATGTAAAACCTTTTAAGACCCTTTCCGTACATTTTAAGACCTCATCGCCACTTGGAGTTTTAACCGGTTACCTTGGCGACACACTTTACCTCACATTGACTATATACAGTATTGATTGTCCTTGCTCCTTCTCTTCCAACCATTTGGACGCAAACTTGCATTTCCCCATAACGATGTTGCTTAGCAACCGGCGTAAACGGAGCTTCTCGCGCTATCAAGCAGTGAGCGTGCGATGTCCTGTTCAGATGACGTCAAATCCAACGGGATGCCAGAAATAAACTACACAGAATCACACTACACACATACGCAATGATTACATTCAGGCAGACTGTAGAATACAACCTCTTTGGACAATTTATATACTTATTGAAGACAAGCTACAAAATGTAAAACCTTGGAAAATACCGTTTAATACTTTTTAATAGCCTTCATTTTCGCTAAATTGATTTATCAACTTTTAATACTTTTTAAGACCCCGCGGACCCCCTGTTATGACAATAAAACCTTTGAATCGTGTGTTGTTGAACAGCCTTCTGTAAGGTTTTAAGAAATGTGGAAGAAAAGACTGCAGTGTAAATGTTGTTGTTAAAATGATGATTAGATTAGATTACTTTAATGTCATTAGAAAATGCAAGCAGTGTAACGAGATGTAAGGAGGGTCTAACCGGAGTGCAAACAGTCAGTTACGTACACAATTATCAGAAGTATGTACCAAAATAAATGATACAAAATGAAGGTAAATAGACGGGAAATGTATAAATAGGAATAAATACACAGATAATAATAAACACAGTGAATACAGAATTGCGCTTCAGCACACGACAACAGCTAGGCAGTGTGCGACAGCGTGGGGTTCATTGTCAGCAGTCTGACTGCCATCAGGGCGAAGATATGCTCGACCTGCTCAGAGGACTAATCGCTTTTCTAAATCATTCATCCCTTCTGCTCTCAAACTGTCTGTGTGTGTCTGTGTGTGTCTGTGTGTGTCTGTGTGTGTCTGTGTGTGTCTGTGTGTGTCTGTGTGTATCTGTGTGTATCTGTGTGTGTCTGTGTGTGTCTGTGTGTGTCTGTGGTGTTCCTGTGTGTGTCTGTGTGTGTCTGTGTGTGTCTGTGTGTGTCTGTGTGTGTCTGTGTGTGTCTGTGTGTGTCTGTGTGTGTCTGTGTGTATCTGTGTGTGTCTGTGTGTATCTGTGTGTGTCTGTGTGTGTCTGTGTGTATCTGTGTGTATCTGTGTGTGTCTGTGTGTGTCTGTGTGTATCTGTGTGTGTCTGTGTGTATCTGTGTGTGTCAGTATGTGTCTGTGTGTCTGTGTGTGTCTGTGTGTATCGTTGTGTGTCTGTGTGTGTCTGTGTGTGTCTGTGTGTGTCTGTGTGTGTCTGTGTGTGTCTGTGTGTGTCTGTGTGTGTCTGTGTGTGTCTGTGTGTATCTGTGTGTGTCTGTGTGTGTCTGTGTGTGTCTGTGTGTGTCTGTGTGTGTCTGTGTGTGTCTGTGTGTGTCTGGTGTGTGTCTGTGTGTGTCTGTGTGTGTCTGTGTGTGTCTTGTGTGTCTGTGTGTGTCTGTGTGTGTCTGTGTGTGTCTGTGTGGTGTCTGTGTTGTGTCTGTGTGTATCTGTGTGTGTCTGTGTGTGTCTGTGTGTGTCTGTGTGTATCTGTGTGTGTCTGTGTGTATCTGTGTGTATCTGTGTGTGTCTGTGTGTATCTGTGTGTGTCTGTGTGTGTCTGTGTGTATCTGTGTGTGTCTGTGTGTGTTCTGTGTCTGTGTGTGTGTCTGTGTGTATCTGTGTGTGTCTGTGTGTGTCTGTGTGTGTCTGTGTGTGTCTGTGTGTGTCTGTGTGTGTCTGTGTGTGTCTGTGTGTATCTGTGTGTGTCTGTGTGTGTCTGTGTGTGTCTGTGTGTGTCTGTGTGTGTCTGTGTGTGTCTGTGTGTGTCTGTGTGTGTCTGTGTGTGTCTGTGTGTATCTGTGTGTGTCTGTGTGTGTCTGTGTGTGTCTGTGTGTATCTGTGTGTCTGTGTGTGTCTGTGGTGTCTGTGTGTGTCTGTGTGTATCTGTGTGTGTCTGTGTGTGTCTGTGTGTGTCTGTGTGTGTCTGGTGTGTCTGTGTGTGTCTGTGTGTGTCTGTGTGTGTCTGTGTGTGTATCTGTGTGTGTCTGTGTGTGTCTGTGTGTCTGTGTGTGTCTGTGTGTGTCTGTGTGTGTCTGTGTGTATCTGTGTGTATCTGTGTGTGTCTGTGTGTGTCTGTGTGTGTCTGTGTGTGTCTGTGTGTCTGTGTGTGTCTGTGTGTGTCTGTCTGTGTCTGTGTGTGTCTGTGTGTATCTGTGTGTGTCTGTGTGTCTGTGTGTTTCTGTGTGTATCTGTGTGTGTCTGTGTGTATCTGTGTGTGTCTGTGTGTGTCTGTGTTGTCTGTGTGTGTCTGTGTGTGTCTGTGTGTGTGTCTGTGTGTGTCTGTGTGTATCTGTGTGTGTCTGTGTGTGTCTGTGTGTGTCTGTGTGTGTCTGTGTGTTTCTGTGTGTGTCTGTGTGTGTCTGTGTGTTTCTGTGTGTGTCTGTGTGTGTCTGTGTGTGTCTGTGTGTGTCTGTGTGTGTCTGTGTGTGTCTGTGTGTATCTGTGTGTGTCGTGTGTGTCTGTGTGTGTCTGTGTGTGTCTGTGTGTATCTGTGTTATCTGTGTGTGTCTGTGTGTGTCTGTGTGTGTCTGTGTGTGTCTGTGTGTGTCTGTGTGTGTCTGTGTGTATCTGTGTGTGTCTGTGTGTGCTGTGTGTGTCTGTGTGTGTCTGTGTGTGTCTGTGTGTTTGTGTGTGTCTGTGTGTGTCTGTGGTGTCTGTGTGTCTGTGTGTGTCTGTGTGTTCTGTGTGTGTGTGTGTGTCTGTGTGTATCTGTGTTGTCTGTGTGTCTGTGTGTCTGTGTGTGTCTGTGTGTGTCTGTGTGTATCTGTGTGTGTCTGTGTGTATCTGTGTGTGTCTGTGGGTGTCTGTGTGTGTCTGTGTGTGTCTGTGTGTCTGTGTGTGTCTTGTGTATCTGTGTGTGTCTGTGTGTGTCTGGTGTGTGTCTGTGTGTGTCTGTGTGTATCTGTGTGTATCTGTGTGTGTGTGTCTGTGTGTGTCTGTGTGTGTCTGTGTGTGTCTGTGTGTATCTGTGTGTGTCTGTGTGTGTCTGTGTGTGTCTGGTGTGTCTGTGTGTGTCTGGTGTGTCTGTGTGTATATGTGTGTATCTGTGTGTGTCTGTGTGTCTGTGTGTGTCTGTGTGTATCTGTGTGGTGTCTGTGTGTGTCTGTGTGTGTCTGTGTGTGTCTGTGTGTGTCTGTGTGTTCTGTGTGTCTGTGTGTGTCTGTGTGTGTCTGTGTGTGTCTGTGTGTGTCTGTGTGTGTCTGTGTGTATCTGTGTGTGTCTGTGTGTGTCTGTGTGTGTCTGTGTGTATCTGTGTGTGTCTGTGTGTGTCTGTGTGTGTCTGTGTGTGTCTGTGTGTGTCTGTGTGTGTCTGTGTGTATCTGTGTGTGTCTGTGTGTGTCTGTGTGTATCTGTGTGTGTCTGTGTGTGTCTGTGTGTGTCTGTGTGTGTCTGTGTGTGTCTGTGTGTATCTGTGTGTGTCTGTGTGTGTCTGTGGTGTCTGTGTGTGTCTGTGTGTGTCTGTGTGTGTCTGTGTGTATCTGTGTGTGTCTGTGTGTCTGTGGGTGTCTGTGTGTGTCTGTGTGTTCTGTGTGTGTCTGTGTGTATCTGTGTGTGTCTGTGTGTATCTGTTGTGGTGTCGTGTGTGTCTGTGTGTGTCCTGTGTGTAGTCTGTGGTGTCCCTGGGTGTGTAGCTGTGTGTGGCTGTGTGTATCTAGGGGGGGTCTGGGGGTGTCGGTGTTGTGTCTGTGTGTGTCTTGTCTGTGGTCTGGTGTGGTGTCTGTTGTGTCGTGCGTGTCTGTGTTGTCATCGTGTGTGTCTGTGTGTGTCGGTGTGTGTCCTCTGTGTGTAGTCTGTCGTGTGTCTGTGGTGTGTCGTGTCTGTGTCTGTGTGTGTCTGTGTGTGTCTGTGTGTGGTCTTTTGTTGTGCTGTGTGTATCTGTGTTAGTGTCTGTCGTGTCGGTGTGTGTCTGTGTGTGTCAGTGATGTTGTGTGTCTGTGTGTAGTCTGTGGGGTGGTCTGGGTGTGATAATCTGTGTGGTGTTCTGTGTCGTGTGTCTGTGTTGTGTCTGTGTGGATTCTGTGTGTTCTGTGTGTAGTCTGGTGTGTGTCTGTGTGTGTCTGTGTGTGATCTAGTGTGGTGTCTGTGTGTGTCGTGTGTATCTGTGTGTGTCATGTGTGTGTCTGTGTGTGTCTGTGGGGTGTTGTCTGTGTGTGTCTGTGTGTGGTCTGTGTGTGTCTGTGTGTGTCCTGTGAGTGTGTGACCTGTGTGTGTCTGTGTGTATCTGTGTGTGTCTGTGTGTGATCTGTGTGTAGTCTGTTTGTGTGTGTCTGTGTGTGTCCTGTGTGTCGTATGTGTGTGTCTGTGTGTAGTCTGTGTGTAGTCTGTTGTGTGTCTGTGTGGTGGTCTGTGTGTGTCCTGTGGTGTACTGTGTGTATCTGTGTGTGTCTGTGGTGTAGTCTGTGGTGTGGTCTGTGTGTTGTACTGTGTGTATCTCCGTGTAGTGTGCTCTGCGTGTGTAGTCTGTGTCGTGTCATGTGTGTAGTCTGTGGTGTTATCTGTGTGTAGTCCCCCCCCCTAGTCGTGTGTCTGTGTGTAGTCTGTGTGGTAGTCTGTTGTGTGTCCTGTGTGTATCTGTGGTGTCTGTCCGTGTATCTGTGTGTGTCTGTGTGTGTCTGTGTGTAGCTGTGTGGTTGTGTGTAATCGGTGTGTGTCTGTGTGTGTGTCTTGTGTGTGTCTGCTGTGTGGTGTTGTGTGTCTGTGTGTGTCAGTGGTGTTGTGTGTCTGTGTGTAGTCTGTGTGTACTCGGTGTGTGTCTGTGTTGTAGTCTGGTGTGGGTCTGTGTGGTAAGCTGTGTGTAATCAGTATGTGTCGTGTGTATCTGGTGTGGTGTCTGTTATCTGTGTGTTATCTGTGGTGTAGTCTGTGTGTATCATGTGTGTATCATGTGTGTATGATGTGTGTTGTGTGTGTCTGTGTGTGTGTGTGTGTGTGTGTGTCTGTGTGTGTCTGTGTATCTGTGTGTGTCTGTGTGTGTCTGTGTGTGTCTGTGTGTATCTGTGTGTATCTGTGTGTATCTGTGTGTCTGTGTGTGTCTGTGTGTATCTGTGTGTGTCTGTGTGTGTCTGTGTGTGTCTGTGTGTGTCTGTGTGTCTGTGTGTATCTGTGTGTGTCTGTGTGTGTCTGTGTGTGTCTGTGTGTATCTGTGTTATCTGTGTGTGGTCTGTTGTGTCTGTGTGTTTATCTGTGTGTGTCTGTGTGTGTCTGTGTGTATCTGTGTGTATCTGTGTGTATCTGTGTGTGTCTGTGTGTGTCTGTGTGTGTCTGTGTGTCTGTGTGTGTCTGTGTGTGTCTGTGTGTATCTGTGTGTGTTTGTGTGTGTCTGTGTGTGTCTGTGTGTGTCTGTGTGTGTCTGTGTTTTGTCTGTGTGTGTCTGTGTGTATCTGTGTGTATCTGTGTGTATCTGTGTGTGTCTGTGTGTGTCTGTGTGTGTCTGTGTGTATCTGTGTGTGTCTGTGTGTATCTGTGTGTATCTGTGTGTATCTGTGTGTATCTGTGTGTGTCTGTGTGTGTCTGTGTGTGTCTGTGTGTATCTGTGTGTATCTGTGTGTGTCTGTGTGTGTCTGTGTGTATCTGTGTGTGTCTGTGTGTGTCTGTGTGTATCTGTGTGTATCTGTGTGTATCTGTGTGTGTCTGTGTGTGTCAGTGATGTTGTGTGTCTGTGTGTAGATAGTGTGTTGTGTGTCTGTGTGTGTCTGTGTGTGGTCTGTGTGTGTCTGTGTGTTTCTGTGTGTGTCTGTGTGTGGTCTGTGTGTGTCTGTGTGTATCTGTGTGTATCTGTGGTTGTCTGTGTGTATCTGTGTGTGTCTGTGTGTGTCTGTGTTGTCTGTGTGTGTCTGTGTGTATCTGTGTGTGTCTGTGTGTGTCTGTGTGTGTCTGTGTGTATCTGTGTGTCTGTGTGTTATGTGTGTGTGTCTGTGTGTGTCTGTGTGTGTCTGTGTGTATCTGTGTGTCTGTGTGTGTCTGTGTGTGTCTGTGTGTGTCTGTGTGTATCTGTGTGTGTCTGTGTGTGTCTGTGTGTGTCTGTGTGTGTCTCTGTGTGTGTCTGTGTGTATCTGTGTGTATCTGTGTATCTGTGTGTGTCTGTGTGTGTCTGTGTGTATCTGTGTGTATCTGTGTGTATCTGTGTGTGTCTGTGTGTGTCTGTGTGTGTCTGTGTGTATATGTGTGTGTCTGTGTGTGTCTGTGTGTGTCTGTGTGTGTCTGTGTGTGTCTGTGTGTATCTGTGGTGTGTCTGTGTGTGTCTGTGTGTGTCTGTGTGTGTCTGTGTTTGGTCTGTGTGTGTCTGTGTGGTCGTGTGTGTCTGTGTGTCTGTGTTGTCGTGTGTGTCTTGGGTGTGATGTTTTGTCTGTGTGTGTCTGTGTGTGTCTGTGGTATCTGTGTGTGTCTGTGTGTGTCTGTGTGTGTATGTGTGTGTCTGTGTGTGTCTGTGTGTGTCTGTGTGTGTCTGTGTGTGTCTGTGTGTGTCTGTGTGTGTTCTTCCTGTATGTTCCTGCCTGTGTTCATGACATCAGCTGCTGCTCATAACCAATTGCCCCTTGCGGGATTAATGAAGTTGTTGATTGATTGAAGGGAAGAAGCTGTGCGTAGTCCTGTTGGTTCTACCCGGGAGGCTGCGGTAGCGTGTCCCAGAGCGGGCGCCACATAGGGGAACAAACAGTGTGTGGTTGGGGTGGGAAGAGTCTCTGATGATGTTTCGTGCCCTTCGCAGGCACCGCTTTTCATAGACTGAGGCTATGGAGGGGAGTGGCATCTTGATGATGCGTTGTGCGATCTTCACCACCCTCTGCAGTGATTTCGTGTCCTTGACCGTGCAGTTACCGTACCAGACTGAGATGCAGGTGGAGAGGATGCTCTCGATGGTGCAACGGTAGAAGTTCATTAGCACCTGGGAGGATCGGCGGAGTTTTGCCAGTCTCCCCAGGAAGAAGATGTGCTTGTGAGCCTTCTTGACTAGGGCTGAGGTGTTGGTGGTCCAGGAGACATGCCGTTCACTGCACCACCTTTTAGAATTATACAGGGAGGGGTTGTACAAGAGTAGGGGGCGGCGAGGATCTGCCATCATGAACGGATTATGAGACCCCCGTAACTAACTCACCTAAACTTAAAGCTACTACTTTTAGTCATCTATTTTTAGTAGTTAGGCATCTTTTTGTGTTGTTTTTGCACCTTCCGTTTACTGGCAGAGGTGGGACGTCCTGGGATCTACATGTTGGACAGTGTGGACAGGAACATGACACCAGAGTGCTGAGAGTATCACACCTCTGGGTTTGGGCCAGCACCAGTGATGCTCTCTCTCTGGCAGAGTGAGAAACATCTGGAGAACCGGTGTAGGTTATTTCACTTTTTGTAGTTCTGCCTACTCACTGCAGTACCGGCTGCTTTGGGTTATAAACTGAACAATGTACACACAAGTCGCCCCTGTTGTGAATTACACACAGAGGGATTGTACATGAGTGGGGAGGATGTGCGACCTGCCACCATGAACGGATTATAAAACAAATATAATTTAAGACAGAATAAGGAGACCCCTCACTTTGCCTTCATAAATAAGAACAAGACACCCAAACTCAAAGATATTCAAAGAGTACCTTAAATCATAGTCTTTTTGCACTATTTATGTTGTTTTTGCATTTATTTTAGTTGTTTAGATTTTTTGTGTTGGTTCGCCACCAATTTTTAATGATTGAGTTTTTTGCATCTATTTTTAGACATTTTACGCTTTAAAGGGGACCTATCGTGCAAAATGCACTTTTTGATGTCTTTTATACATAAACATGTGTCCCCGGTGTGTCGGGGAACTCACGCAGCGTCAGAAAATAAAACCCTCTTTTTTTTCCTCCGTACCCAAATCTCTAAAAACGGGGAACAACGGAGCTGATCCAGATTTGCGTCCGATATGACGTAACATCTGAAATGTGGACCCACAGCCCAATCAGAAACGTTGCTATCAGAAACAATGCTCGACTGTTTTGGACGTAATATGGTCGGTGTTTACATTAGCATCGCTAACACTCAGAGCTAACCTGTACTGGAGAGCATGTGTGTGAAGAAGCAGGAAGTAAAAAGGAACTCACCTTGTGGTATAACCGGCAAGAGAGAAAGCCTTTGAGCTCCAAACTGTTTCAGATCCTTGATAATCCATGATATGGCGTTTCATCACGGCAGCATTTAGTTTAGACGGTAGCTGCCGGGTCCCGCATGAGCTCAGACCCCTCCTTTTTATTTATTTTTTAAAGCTTTATCCCCAAATCAGCACTTTTGAAACAGGAAGTGAAATAGAGGGATATGAGGCATGGCTAGAACGGGTGATCTGTTTGGTATTTTGAGCAAAACTCTTTTTTATAAATCTGAGACCTTTGCTATTGCCTACAAATAGCATGATAGGTCCACTATAACGTTGTTTTGTGTCTCGACTTTTAGTTGTTTAACATCTATTTTTAAACATCTCCCACTTCATGTGATAATGCTGTGGTTGTTGTAGTCACTTTTCCAGCTCGGTGATTGTTTAGCATCTTATTAAAATGAATTGAAGTTATGTTGAGTCTCTCTGTAGCAATTCAGTATCTGTCTGGGGTCATTTTGCAGCTTCAGTGGATACGTTTTGTTGTCTTTCGTCTATTCTGCAAATTGACTTGAATCAAATGTAATGTTTCTTTGTTTAAAAAAAGAAAGAAAAGATGGGTTGTAAACTCAATATGTTGACATTTGAAAATAGTATGTAGTTCATTAAAAAACTAAATCTGCCCCAAATACTCCATACATAAGTGTGTTTGATATGAATAACAGTTGGACGACGAATGTGATAAGACACCTTGACAATAATATCCATTTGATAATAAATGTTTCTCAGGGTACATGAAGAGAGAGTAATTCACTACAAACTAATAAAGAGTACTTATTTAGATGTCGCAAAACCTGTGTGCAGTTAGGAGGTTTAAAAGCATGTTCAATAAAACTAATTGTCATGGCTGTTGTGAAGGTGCAGGTTCAAAAGAAAGTGCCTGAGACAGACATTAACATGCAGCGCTTATCACAGCACACAAAAGAGGTGTATTTGCAACTGGTTACACAAAGTGCCTACATTAGGAGCGGGGAAGGGGAGATGTGATGCATCGTAAACAGTTAGGAATGGCCGTTAGCCCGGACGTGTACATGATTTGTGAGAGGATGACTGGCGCTGGCCCAGAACACCGTACATCAAGTCGTAGCTTGGAATGTTTTACCGTCGGCGACACTTAGTTAGCTGTGTGCATTAGCTGTACTGAGACCTCATTAGCAATCAGTAGGCCATTACCACCTGGGAACTCACACTAACATAGCCCTCCCCCCACTACTACTTAAGGCACATTTACAGGAAGTCACAACAGAAATGAAACCAGCCCCTTTAACCTGAAAATGTGTCCTTTGTACGGGAAATACTCACTTCAAACCACGATAGCTGTTTTCTTACGCATTAGCAATCAGTGGGCCATTACCACCTGGGAACTCACACTAACATAGCCCCCCCCCCCTCCCCCTACTTAAGGCACATTTACAGGAAGTCACAACAGAAATGAAACGATCAAGCCCCCCCCCCCCTTTAGGCAAGGTATTGGAGATGTGTCCTTGTACGGGAAATGCTCCCTTCATGCCTCGATAGCTGTTTTTACAATCACATGATAGCCGGCCCGCTTACCAATCAGAGCAGACATTTATTTAACACCTACAGTCTTTTTGTTAATGATCTGTAGTATAAACGCAATTCTGGATAACTCAACTGAGTCCTTTGAAGTCGTTTTCTCAGACTTCGTAAAGCACAAATGACGCTTTCACAACCTGAGTCATTAGAATAGAGTATGAACATTATTCATAGGTAGACACACTAAGAGCAGTACATATTGAATATAGTAGTAGTAGAAATATAAACAGTATCATATAGACACTAGACAATAGTAGAAATATGAATACACTATAGACTAGTGTGGACACGGAGTAAATGTGACAAATGTGCAAAGTCATACTCGTCATGATGTGACATGACTAAAGCAAGTAAAGAAATAAGTGGTTGAAAAAGTGATAAAGACACCGATTCAATACATCTCCTTGTCTGCTCGAATGCAGTGCTCATGACAGGTCGGATTAACTGAACACAAACTGCCAACTAAGAAAACGTATCACATGATTTTACACTTAAAGGTGGGGTAGGTCATTTTGGAGAAACCAGCTCGAGTGCGCTAGAATTTGAAAATACACAGCCGGAACAAATCTGCCACTTCCTCACAGAGCCCCTCCTCCAACACACACGAACGCGCACATGACCAATGAGGGCACGAGATAAGTTTGTGCCAAGATGGAAGGCTGACAGGCAGATAGGCCATCCAGTTACTTTAGCCGGCCGGCTCAGATGATTGGTCGTGCTTTTTACAGCGCCACGGCTTCCACTGATGACATGTTTTTAATGTATTTTTTGTCAAAGCACTTAAAATATTCATTGCTATCGGGATGTTAAGAGCATTCCATGGAATATAACACAAAGTGTATCTCGAGCCGGTTTCTCAAACTTACCTACCCCACCTTTAAGGCAAGTTTATTTATATAGCACTTTTCAACACAAGGCAATTCAAAGTGCTTTGTGTCTATTTTAAAGTAGGAGTTTGTCAAAGGCTTGAAGGTCTCGCTGTGCATCGCCTCAGAAAGCTAATCCACCACCGCTGACACACAAATCTCAATGAACATCTGTTATGTTCAAACGTCAGATTGACTTAGTAAAATAGTGTGACAAATCTGCTTCATTTTATTTATGGGTGATTTTATATTACATATAAGTTATGTATGATGTTGTCATTCTAAAACATTCAATAAGAGAAAGCACCCCTTCCTCTACTAACTTTAAAATGAAGACATCATGTGAGCTATCATAAATCCACTGAATAACTTGTCCTAACACTCTTCAATGTGCATTTTGTCAAATGTGTCACGCTATGACAGATAAATGACACTCTTAAATATGTTAATGTTTGGTAGAAACAGGTGGCGTTATGGAACACAACATTCAATTAAAGGCATTAGTGATGTACACATTGCATGCGAGCAGTTTATTATAAAATGACATAATGTAGAGATGGGATCATAAAAGTCAGAAGAAGTGCCTGTGGCGTTTTGAAATATTTAAAAGTTTTAGAAAGTTGAGAATATTTTCTGACATGTTGTCCCCGAAAGAGTGAAAAGACTAATCAGTTAGCTTCAGCCCTGAGAAATAGTACCATAGGTTTCACAGGCATGAAGCGAGTTGTTACTTTAAAGGTCTCTCTGCTACATCAACATGTGTCCCCTCTTCTTCATGTCTCTTCTACATCAACATGTGTCCCCTCTTCTTCATGTCTCTTCTACATCAACATGTCTCTTCTAACATCAACATGTGTCCCCTCTTCTTCATGTCTCTTCTACATCAACATGTGTCCCCTCTTCTTCATGTCTCTTCTACATCAACATGTGTCCCCTCTTCTTCATGTCTCTTCTACATCAACATGTGTTCCCCTCTTCTTCATGTCTCTTCTACATCAACATGTGTCCCCCTTCTTTCGTCATGTCTCTTCGACATCAACAGTGTCCCCTCTTCTTCATGTCTCTTCTACATCAACATGTGTCCCCTCTTCTTCATGTCTCTTCTACATCAACATGTGTCCCCCTCTTCTTCATGTCTCTTCTACATCAACATGTGTCCCCTCTTCGTCATGTCTCTTCTACATCAACATGTGTCCCCTCTTCGTCATGTCTCCTCTACATCAACATGTGTCCCCTCTTCGTCATGTCTCTTCTACATCAACATGTGTCCCCTCTTCGTCATGTCTCTTCTACATCAACATGTGTCCCCTCTTCGTCATGTCTCCTCTACATCAACATGTGTCCCCTCTTCTTCATGTCTCTTCTACATCAACATGTGTCCCCTCTTCTCCATGTCTCTTCTACATCACATGTGTCCCCTCTTCTTCATGTCTCTTCTACATCAACATGGTGTCCCCTCTTCTTCATGTCTCTTCTACATCAACATGTGTCCCCTCTTCGTCATGTCTCTTCTACATCAACATGTGTCCCCTCTTCTTCATGTCTCTTCTACATCAACATGTGTCCCCTCTCTTCGTCATGTCTCTCTTCTACATCAACATGTGTCCCCTCTTCTTCATGTCTCTTCTACATCAACATGTGTCCCCCTCTTCGTCATGTCTCTTCTTACATCAACATGTGTCCCCTCTTCGTCATGTCTCTTCTACATCAACATTGTGTCCCTCTTCGTCATGTCTCTTCTTACATCAACATGTGTCCCACTCCTTCGTCATGTCTCCTCTACATCAACATGTGTCCCCTCTTCTTCATGTCTCTTCTACATCAACATGTGTCCCCTCTTCTCCATGTCTCTTCTACATCAACATGTGTCCCCTCTTCTTCATGTCTCTTCTACATCAACATGTGTCCCCTCTTCTCCATGTCTCTTCTACATCAACATGTGTCCCCTCTTCTTCATGTCTCTTCTACATCAACATGTGTCCCCTCTTCTCCATGTCTCTTCTACATCAACATGTGTCCCTCGTTCTTCATGTCTCTTCTACATCAACATGTGTCCCCTCTTCTTCATGTCTCTTCTACATCAACATGTGTCCCCTCTTCTTCATGTCTCCTCTACATCAACATGTGTCCCCTCTTCTTCATGTCTCTTCTACATCAACATGTGTCCCCTCTTCTTCATGTCTCTTCTACATTCAACATGTGTCCCCTCTTCTTTCATGTCTCTTCTACATCAACATGTGTCCCCTCTTCTTCATGTCTCCTCTACATCAACATGTGTCCCCTCTTCTTCATGTCTCTTCTACATCAACATGTGTCCCCTCTTCTTCATGTCTCTTCTACATCAACATGTGTCCCCTCTTCTTCATGTCTCTTCTACATCAACATGTGTCCCCTCTTCTTCATGTCTCTTCTACATCAACATGTGTCCCCTCTTCTTCATGTCTCTTCTACATCAACCAATTAGAGACAGGCTCTGTATATAACCTATAATATATTGATGAAAAACAGTATAATATGAGACCTTTAAAGTGTGCACTTATGGCCTTGTTATTTAGATTTAACCATTTGACAGAAACCCAGTACAAACCTGCAACTTAGATTGTTTTTTTTAACAGAGAAAGGCAAAGATTATATGTGATAAACAGTTTAATTTAAAGATAGAAATCTAAGACTAGCTGAGTGTTATTATTTCCTTTACCATACATTTTTCTTGACTTTCCCAGTCTTTTGAGCTCAAGCCTCAACTGTCATTTTGCCACTGTGTGGTGACCATGGATATTATGAGCTGAGTATCTGTTTTTTTTCTGGCAGATGATGAGGTTTGACACTCATCTCATAACGGATTAGCTTGAAGATTATTCCATAATAAACGCATATCAGCCTCACCCAGTCTGTGGTGAATGGAGCTCCGTTGGCCATCAGAGCTTTAACATCATTATCCTGTCCGCCTCTCACCGCCTCCAGCAGCTGCTGCCCGAGACCCACCAGCGACATCTGCTGACAGCCAGAGAGAAACACAGATCAGGCAGGAAGAAATGTGTGTTTATAGCACATAATGATAACTGTACTTTATGTGTTTTGTTTCCATTGTTGGAAATTACTATATCAAAAATATACGGGTTGGTTGTATGGATAACCAATGTTTTACACATCAGAAAATCATTATGACTTATATTTTCCACATGTATATATATTTTTTATTTTATAACTTTTTAATGCTATTTTATTTCTATTTCTGAAATATTTTGGACTGTTTATTTCTTGTGTCTTAATTTCTCTTACATTGCCTTGTGTTTTTTATGCTGCTGCTACGCAAACATTTCCCAAATTGGGATCAATAAAGTATCTATCTATATATCTATCTATCTGTCCGTCCGTCTATCCTGTCTGTCTGTCTATCCATCCATCCATCTATCCATCTATCCATCCATCCATCTATCCATCTATCCATCCATCTATCTATCCATCTATCCATCTATCCATCCATCCATCTATCCATCCATCCATCCATCCATCTATCCATCTATCCATCCATCCATCTATTTTACAGTAACTTCAGAAATGTTCAATATCTTCCTGGAGTTCAACGATGAACGATTTTGTGGTGCTAAGAAGTTATGCAGAAACAATTTTGAAGACCATTTTTAATTAATAATATAGCTAATTTATAGCATAAATACCTATCATTTCTTTGTCCAGCTTTAAAACATCAAAATGTGATGCTTCGCCACATTTTAATAGCAATGGAGTTGAAAGATATTTTTAGTTTTTGACCATTGGTAGACTTATTTGTAATTTTAAATACCTCTATTTTACTATCTACTCTATTGCCTTTTTATCAATATATATTTAGGCTTTTAGCTATCATACATTGTTGTTTTTGTTAACTTTTTTGTTTGCATGCATTGACATATAGGCATCATTGTAAACACCTCCTTACTGGGTCTTTTCGAGGTTAGATAAATAGACATATGAAAACATTTATTAATAATATTTAATTTAATAATATATAATAACGTTTGTCGATTCAATAGTTTGTATTAATAACCTAAATCTGCAAAGTCACTAGTAACTAAATGTAGTGAGTAAAAGTATTAAGTAGCATAGGCCTAATAAGTATCACCATTTTGTACTTGAGTAAATGTTACTTTACGCCACTACCTTGTAAATGCTCATACATGCATTTTAAACAACTCGTATGAAAATGTTTAACGTTATAACTTTATAACACATAAATCAAAAGCTTGACTCCGCTCCACACGCTTTATAGTAATAATGTGGACAAGCTAAAACAATGCGAATCAATAGGCTCAGTTGATAAAACAAAGACATACACGAACGGACATTTAACAATATAAAAATACAGTTTGACACCCAGTTAAGTGATGTTTGTTCCGGGGGAAGTTGATGCTAGCATTAAGAGCTATTTCCACATCCGCTAGTCAACACTACAAAGGAACAAGGTAAACTCTGCTCCGATATTTAATCATTTATAATAATGTTATCATAGACCCTGAAGCCTGAACATCTTATACAGACGTATACATCTTATGAACTCTGAACAGACAAGAGAAAGCTAACGGTTAACTAGCTAACGTGAAAGTAACGTTACTGTTTATCAGTTAGCTCTCATAACAATGTTGTGTTTACCTTATGTATCATTACTACTCGGTATACTTGCCTTAAAAGGAAGGAGTCGCAAAGGTATATTTAAAACGCGGATTTCTGGTATACGTAAGCTGATTGTTACACTTTGGTTATTTCTTCGCAAAACCCAAATAGTATTTGTTTTGTATTATTTGTAGCTCAAAAATGGCGGCTACATGACGCGAGGTAGAGGAGGCAAACGGTCGTATTCCGGTTTAACTTTTCAAAATAAAACAAGCACTAACCCCGTAACATATTTTTGATAACAGTTTATGGCGGTGTGCGGTGATGCCACTTGTAATCATTTTATTCATTGAAAAGTTTGATTTGGCGTCGTTTAAACCCTGTCAATAGAATACAATTTAATAAAACGAAAATAGGTAATGTACGCTCATGATTGACTTTCCAAGAATAACCTTTATTTTGAAGGTTAAATCCGGTTACAGTTTGCTGTGCATAGTGAAGTAGAGTGGCGGATCTGAAAACTACAGTCAACTCTTCAAACATCAAGGAGAAGGTAAACTCTCCCAGATATTTAATATTGTATAATAATGTATTTATGGACCATGAAGCCTGAACAACGAAATACACATCATATTAACTCTGAACAGACAATACAAAACTAACGGGTAACTTGCTAACGTTAAAAGTAATGGGTCAGTGTTTTTAATTTGCCATTAATAATAACTGGTATACTTGCCTCAAAATGGAGGTGTCACAAAAGTATATTTAAAACGCTGATTTCTGGTATACGTAAGCTGATTGTTAGACTCATTATATGAATTGTAACCACGAGTGGCGGCGCCAGGGTATGGCTGGGCCTGGGGTATAGGCTACAGCCATGCCAAGAAATGGCTTAGCCCAGTGGTTCTCAAACTTTTTCTGTCAGGCCCCCCCTTTGGAGAAAAAAAAAAGTCGGACCCCCCCAACACAAATAGTCAGGCTCAGTGGCGGCGCCAGAGATTTATTTTGGGGGTGCTGTGGGGTAGCTTGACGTTTCATAGAGGGTGCTCAAACATTTAGGGTTTCCCATTAATGTACCGGGCGCTACAGTGGAATTGTATACTGCAACAATCCCCACGCACACACAGTGTACCCGCGACTGTTACAATGAAGGCTCGATAATCAGCTCACGGCATATAGATGTAAGCAGGGGTAAAGTGTTATTTTTAGGTGGTGTGTGGACCTCACATAGGGGGGTCCGGGGGCAAGCCCCCCCCCCCCCCCCCCCCCGGGAAGATTTTTTTAAATATTGAAGTTAAATGCATCAATCTGGTGCACTTTGAGAGCAAAATGAAGAGATCTATGGATACATCTCTCACCCATTTGAAACAGAACTGTAAACAGATTTACTTTTTCTTTATGGATATTTTACAAATCACCCTTTTAAACTTTATTTTTGTTTTACTGTCATATAGTATTTCATACCTGTTTTTAATTTATTCTCTTATTTTTTTTATAATGATCATATAAATGTGTGCCTCGGAAATGATTGTTTACATTAATGGTGACCAAAACATTTGAGACCCACTGAGATAACACTGAGAGTCCTTTATTTCACCGAGCCTCTCAGTCTGACAGGAGAGGATTCTCCTCCACTTTGTTGTTGAAAAAACTCCTTACATCCGTTAGCGTAGCTCGCTAGCACCAGAAGCTAATTACAACGATTACCGGTGCGCTCTCTCTCTCTCTCTCTCTCTCTCTCTCGCGCGCGCACACACAATGGCTCGTTCCACACACACACACACACAGAGCCGAGCTTTAATGAAACACAGAGACCCAGACGTAATAGTACTGTACTGCATCATATTATTTTCGAATCAATAATCTTTCAAATTATGATTGATTCTTTTTTTCTTTTTTTTTATCTTTTGGAGAAAAAAAAATTGTATAACCATTTTTCCTCCTGGTCTCTCGCGCCCCCCCCGGCATGCCTCTGCGCCCCCAGGGGGGGTCGCGCCCCCCACTTTGAGAAACACTGGCTTAGCCCCACCATGAAAAATGATGTTAAAGTAAGCAAAATAAAGTCCACCAACTCGCGCGGAGTAAATTGCACAGACAGCAGTTAGTAAGATTGATTTCAGTAGCCACTTCTCTGGAAATACCGAAGACCAGAAACGGTTTTGAAAACTTTTGTCACGTAGTGATCGTCTTCTCAATAGAACATCTTTGATAATGTCTTCTGGCCAATCAGAATCAAGATAAGGGCGTGGTGTTGTTGCAGGAAGTCCTGACGGAGAATACTTTTGCGGTAGTACATCTCTATATACATCGATACAACATTACGTGTTGATAGAAATCAACACGTAATGAAATAAGACCCCACGGTTTGATGATTGATAGGTGTGTGGGCTGTCTTTCATTTTGACACATGGGCGTCGCAGCCATTATATGAGGGTGGGACAAGTCCCCCCCACTTTTTGAAATTATTAGTTTAGACCCCCCCACTTTTACCATGTGGAAAGTCCGTGAATCGGTCTAACCACTCGCCGCACTTTGTAGAGCGCTGTGTCAGTGCTTCAGTATCAAATCCATTCCACTTGCTTATTGAGAGAATGCCCAAATCAATGAAACTCCGTACCATGTTTTCACTGCTACTTTGTACCAAGGCAGATTCTCCCATAGCGCGCGCATGTTCAAGGAGTGTTGTCATAGTTGGACAGCTCAGGGGCCTCATTTATAAAGGGATATACGCTCAAAAGATGGCGTACGCCAGTTTCTAAGCAATGTTTGCGATTTATAAAATACTAACTTGACGGGAAAATGTGCGGTCCTCCACGCAAACTCTAACCCATGCGTACGCACTAAGCACAACAACGGGAGAGACGAGAAACTGCGACACCGCGTTGGCAGAAGGAAGAATGGAGAGAAATATGTGGAAATAATACCATAAACAAAATGTTACCTCTCATTTATCATATATGAAGAATTCATTTTCAAACATTGATTAAAGCCAATCTTAAAATGATTAAACAAACGCCTGTTTGCGACTCCTCAGTGCACACAAAAACATAACTTGGAGAAATAAATAAATACAGATATGTTATTGAAAACCACCTCGAATATGTTGTGTTAATGTTATGAAATGTTTTCTCATAAATGATGCGGTAAGCAGGAGGACAGAATTACGTCTAAACTGACGCCGTTTTGCATTTCTATAGGTTGTAGATACGAGCATGGTTTTATATACTGTCATGTTTAATCGTGTTTTATGCCGTTTGCCAAGACTTGATAAGTCGCTCGTAAAACACAGGAGGTATGGAAGCTAAGAACACCATATGTGGTAAATTGTACAGCTGATATAACACATTAGTTGTATTTCCTTTAACTGGTGGATATAGGGTTGCTGCGGGGGGGGTTGAGACGCACAGGCTGCAGTGGAGAGGCTGCGCACAGCTGATCGACAGCTGGAACACAAACCACCAAATACAAAAACATAATTCAGATCCAGTCGTCATGACTCCACTCCGGAGGGATTCCCCGTTCACTTCTTACAGTCTCTCATCAAGGGGGTGTCTCCTGTCCCCGGTACAAACACACTGCCTGAGGAAGGATGTGTATTGTTTTTGTCATTAACCTTTTTCGGGCCATTTATTTATTTATTTTGGTGACGATCCGACCTCCATGCTGCTACTCTGGATCAAACGGCATCCACCAAACAATATGATTTATCTCCACCTCCCCAAAATAACCAAAATCTGACACGGTGTGAGATGTCTTTTTTAACTGTTCTGTCGTCATTTCCTGCGATCTTCTTCATAAAGTCAGTCCGAATGAATGAATGGGCGTTTCTTTGACTATTTATAGGCAAATATGGGAGTTACGTGAAGCCCGCAAAAGCTGAACCGCATTTCGAGTCGGTTGTGATTTATAAAGGGAAACCGGCGTATGAAGTGCTGTACGCACTTTCCTCGCCGGTGCGCAATGTTTGGTGAATCGGAAAATGTCGGAACATTTCTGTACCTATTTTTTGGATTTCTACTACGTAAGCAACCTTCCCACGTGAATCCTACGCACGGCGTTATAAATGAGGCCCCAGATCTGTTGTATGAAGCGATGCCGGTAGCGGAGGTAAGGCACACACACCAAATGTTCAGTAAATGGTTAATACAGCGAAAATCAAAGCTGACGATCTCTTGGTTTGATATGTTTTCTCCCCCAGACAACATGGACATAAGAACAAAAATGTCAAGGAAGAGGAAAGTAAGTCATCAGCTGGTAGCAGTTAATCAGTTAACAGTGATAGCGGCGGTGTCTCACTTCTGGAGAGGAGTTTCGTCTTTATGTCATGATAGAGAGATACAAATACTGAATAGTTTAGATGAGAAAAGGCATCGAAATGCCAGGTTACTAGTGTAAGCATTGGGTTGAGAGGTCATGTGTTGTGAGCATGCGCAGTCTGTCCTGGTGTGGTGAAGGAGAGCAAGGAGAGAAGAGAATTTGTCAAATGTATTGAACTGGTGATCACAGTTTGACAGCTTTCATGTGCGGAGGTTGCGGGTATAGCAAGGTATAGCATGTATATATAAGTTTAATTTGGCATAGTTTGATCTCTACACCGCACTCACTAACCTGGTCGAAATATTTCCACACATTACTCCTTTTTAACGCCATGTCTGTTGTGTAGGACTCTTCTTAGAGTGTAAATAATTACCGGACTATGACTGGTAAAATATGTTGAATACCGGAAAAACTAAATCTCTCCAGTCAAAATGTCTATGTACTTTGCCGCCACACACGGTTGCCAAGCAGCGCTTATTGTTGTTTAGGCTGGCCATGTGTCGCAAGTGTTGACAGGGGGCGGGGGAGCACGCTCATGAACTGTTAGCGCCGGAACCTCGCAACGGCTGCGGCGCGCATTTGCGCCACATTTGGGCCTAAGATGAGGTTTGAGTCTGCGTGATATGCGTGTAGGGAGGGGCAGCAGCCATATCATTGGCTAGAACTAGCTAGATCTGATGGATTTGGACATAAACACGAGTGAAGTATAACCGGACGCGAGAGAGAGAGAGATCAGCACCTGCAGCTCTGTCCGCTGTGAGGGAACGGTGAGCGGAGCAAAACACACCTTTAGACGTCAACTAACACATTTAGCTATGGCACTGTCGTATATATATACATTGAATTATTCAATTTGATAATATCAATTTAGGCATCACTCCCAAAAAAAAAAAAAAAAATTAATACAAATATTCATAACTCATATTCAAATACATGAATAATTATTCGATATAGTTTTTATTTCATACAGTTCCATTTGGATTGAGACAGGGAAATAATCTAAGCCTCACGCGTGGCGTTTCACTGTCAAGGGGGGCGATATAGCGTGTATGTAATTACATTGCAAATACTGACTTGAGCCCCACCACTGTATGGGTTAGCCCTACCATAGATTACCCAACAAAAATACTCTGGCGCCGCCACTGGTAACCACATATAAGGATATTTTAAAATGCTATTTGATCTATAATTCACTGTATTGTCATACAATATTGTATTAATTTATTATTATATGTTTTGACAACAGCCTCCTTTTTTGAGGAGTTATACTTCACAGTAATATCTTTTTACAAATACAGTTACATCCCTCCAGTTGAGTTGCTGATTAGCACAGTACATTAAAGAGAGATGTTTGAGAGACAGACATTAGTTTGGTTGCTTTGCAAGGGTTCACAGTCTCTTTCTGTTCCATTTATATTCAAATGTACTTCATTGGCGACAAGATGGTCAATGATTATTCATTGATGTCACTTAAGTCGTATTCTTCCTTAACGACAGTAAAACTCATTCAGGTTTAAGGCATACCCATGTCGTGAGTAAAATGCACTGTTCAGGAACCTGCGATCTAAGTTTTTCATACATTACATAATTACACCATAGTTTTGTACATGTCATGACAATACAACCTTTGAATCTTTGAATATAAGTACTGCCACACATAGGTTTGTAGTTGATCCGTCTGTATTTCAGCAGGTAAGATGTCCGACGATGGCGATGAATAGTACCCCGATGACCTCACCTGCAATGATTGCGAACGGTCAATTAATGGTTCAATAAACTCCTGCGATGAAGGCTACCTCTGCAGTGATTGCTTCTGTAGTAGATGGAATGACAGTGAAGAAGAGGTTCTAATGGACTGGGATGAAGAGGAAGGTATGGAAACCACTATGGAGGAAGAGGAATCTGATCACCGCTATGCTGGACCTGAAGATGTGGCCTGTGATGTCTGCAATGGCAGAAAGCAGAGAGCCCTCAAATCCTGCCTCTCCTGTCTGGTCTCTTACTGTGAGCAGCACCTTCAGCCTCACCATGGATCTCCTGCTTTTGAAAAACACGAGCTGGTGGACTCCTCCAAGGATCTCCAGGAGAACATCGCCCTCCGTCAGCAGTGTGTCTACACAGCAGAAAATGCAGAGAAGCAGAGAAAGCTGGCAGCGATTCGACTAAAAATCCAGCAGAGGATCCAGGAAAGAGATAAAAATGTGAAGCTGTATTATCTGGAGATGGAGGCTATCAGTGACTCTGCTGCTGAAACGGTGGAGGACAGTGAGAAGATCTTCACTGAGCTGACCCGTGTCATTGAGAAGAAAAGGGATTACGTCAACCACAAGATCAGATCGCTGCGTCAAATTGAAAAGAATCGAGTCAAAGAGCTTCAGAAGAAGATTGAGCAGGAGATTGCTGATCTGAAGTGGAAAGACTCTGAGCTGCAGAAGCTCGCACACACAGAGGATGAGAACGCGTTTCTGCAAAAATTGCCCTCGCTCTCACAACCCGGTACACCTACAGACACATCGAGCATCCCTTCCCTGCAGGACTTTAAGGACGTCACAGAGTCTTTGGCTAAAGTCGAAAGAAACGTAGGGGAAGTTCTGTGGGAGAATAGCACCGACTTCAAAATGGCAGGGACCAAAGTGGAGGTTTTACTGTCGCCGCAAGAGCCTAGCATCAGAGCTGCACTTCAAAGATATTCATGTGATATCACCATGGATCCAAACACAGCAGAACATAGTTTGAAATTATCCAAGAGGAACAGGAAAGCAACACACACATGGGGGAAATCACAGAGTTATTTTCATCACCCAGGCAGATTCATAGGTTGGCCACAGGTGCTGAGTAAAGAGAGCCTGACTGGGCGGTGTTACTGGGAGGTGGAGTACAGCGAAGAGAAAAAAGTGTGTGTAGCAGTCTCATACAAGGAATTCATCAATGTTGACTGTGTGCCTGAATGTAAATTTGGACACAACAACCATTCTTGGGCATTGCAATGTGAAGGTGACCATTATAAACTTCACTACGTGGTTCCAACTATCTTCTCAGGGCCTAAGTCCAAAAGAATAGGAGTGTACCTGGATTACAGTGCAGGTATCCTGTCTTTCTACAGCATCTCTGAAACCTCCACTCTCCTTGTCACAGTCAAGACTTCCTTCACTCGGCCGCTCTACGCTGGACTTACCATTTGCTGTCGTCACGGACAAAATCCAGTTACAGCAGAGTTCTGTAAACTCACGGGATAAAGGGACAATGGGTTCAAACTGCACAGAACAGCACTGCACAGCAATCTACTGTAATTCAAACGATGTGGATGTGGACTTTTAATTTATTGTTATGTTTGAGTTCTTGCCAGGAGGCGCTCTTTCCTGCATCTGTTAAGCCATGGATGCTATCGGGGATAATGAGGTTTATACATTGTTCTTTCTGTTCCACTACATTGGTCCCAAGAGAGAAAGCTCCAATTATTTTGTTCGGAAGAAATCTTAAACCTTTACCGAGCGTAACTGATGGGCTGTGTTGATAAATTGATGTTTGATAAGATGAATAAACAAACAAATTTAAAACAGGAAACATTTATTTTCTTTATTGTCTTATATCCAGGGTAACATACACGTTTGATGGAGATGGTACGAGAGGGATTCCAGATCCTACAAGAGAGTTAAAACCCCCAAAATAAAACAAGCACTAAACGCTTAACATATCTTTTATACCTTTAGCCGCTTTCACACCAAGTACTTTGCCGTACTTAGTTCCCAGTACTTAGTCCCGCCGAACTCTTTAGTCCCGGAACTGTCCTAGCAGATCGCGTTCACACCGGAATAAGTCCCTGAGGGAGGATTACGCAAATTAAGCCGCTGACGTCACTTCTTCTTCTTCTGCTTTGGGTTTACTGGCAGGCCGCAAACAACTTCACGGCGTATACTGCCACCCGAAGTCCCCGGCCGGAAGTCCCCGGAGTTGGGGACTGGCTTCAGTAGAAGCTCCTGGGACTCCCAGCAGCTTCTGCTGAAGCCTTCCGAGTAAATCGCCAGAAGCACCGACACCTCCTCATCACTCCACCGCTCCCATGTTTTCTTTTGTGTTGCCATAAGTTAGTCTCTCTCCGTTGGTGCGCTGGGCTAATGATAATGCTAATGCAAGCAAATAAAATGGCGGCTTCACAAAACTTTTCGGAGTTTTACGGGGCGTGGTTTGCAATTCGCCCAGCCAATCAGAAAATGGAACCTTTTCCTCCCCAGGAAAGTACCACCTCTCTAGCAGGGACTGAAAAGGGGGTGAAAAGGTTCTCATGAACTAGGTTCTAGTTCCAGATCTTTTTGGTTTGAACGCAAAATCCCAATAACTATCGGAACTATTCCTGGGAAAAGTACTCCGGTGTGAAAGCGCCTATAGTCTTTGGCAGGGTGCAGTTATGTCACCTAACATCTTTTATATTCCTTTAACCTCCTGTTATATTCGTTTTGTGTAACAGCAATAATATTCGTGGGTCAATTTGACCCAGTGCATGTTTAATTATCAAAAAATGGTCAGAAGCCCCAAAATCCATACACATACAAAGTTTGTACCTTTGATTACTATCAATGAAATCAATATTTAGTGCAATTGTGTTATTCACCCCTCACAGATCATGATTCCATTAGAATAAGTCACTCGTTTTTCTCAAAACATACATTTAAACACATTTTTCTATTTTCTTTTTTACATTGGAAAAACCTTGATATAAAATACATTAGTTTTGCATAACATAAGATGTTTTAAATTAATTTAAAAATGTTCCAACTTGTTTTACAATTGGTTGATGTTGATAAATAGAGACGAGACACCTCTTCTGTTCAGGGTCAAATTGACCCGTTCACTTAGAATCAAGCCAAATGAGTCATAAGGATTTGTATTGAAAGTATTTTATTGTAACAGCAATTAAGAGTGTGTGTGTGTGTGTAGGGTTGTGGTGTCTGTGAACACAAACTTGGAGGATTGAGGGACCCTGTTCTTGATCACCAGCATTTCGGCAGGGAGTTCCATTCTGTTCTTTCGTACAGTTCCAACCATTGTTAGCTTTCTCTTCAGGAGCTCCTGACCCAGGTTGTAGGACGTGAAGAAATTGTCACAAGTTATGTTGTGACCCCTGAGACCCTGTGCCATGTCGAACACAACCCTCATGCCCTGATTCCACTCTGGGGCTCCTCCAACTGGCTTTCCAGTGTAAACCTGCAGGTTTAGTGCATAGCTGGAGTTTGCATCACATGCTGCCCATATTTTCAAGCCATATTTTGCCGGTTTCGAAGGCATGTATTGCTTGAACGGGCAACGACCTATGAATGCCACCAGCCTTTCATCCACTGTGACATTAGGTCCTGGGTTGTAGAGAAGTGGAAGCCGCTCTACCCACTTGTCCCAAACTGTCCTTATAGCTGCCAGCTTGTCTCTCTCACGTCTGCCAGCTCTTGTGTCACGATTATCAAATCGGATCACTCTTCAATCAATCAATGTTTATTTATATAGCCCAATATCACAAATGTTACATTTGTCTCAGTGGACTTCACAGTTTGTACAAAATAGCAGTATGACAATACGACACCCTCTGTCCTTAGACCCTCACGGAGAAAACCAACAGTTTTAAAGGGAAAAATGGGAGAAACCTCAGGGAGAGCAACAGAGGAGGGATCCTTCTCCCAGGACGGACAGACGTGCAATAGATGCCGTGTGTAAATTGAAAAGATAATACATTTGCAACATAAATAGTCCAAATGTTTGGAAATGCATGTGTGTATAATAGGAAGATGAATCCACGAGGATATCCATCCAGGACCTATGATCCAGGATCACAGTCACGACTCAAGATCCAGGGCTCGCGATGCAGGACACAGGACCGCAGGATCATCCATGACTCCGGATCCCAGCGTATATAGACACCAAAAAGAAAGAAATTTGGGGAAGCTGGGTTAATCGGAACATGAGAGTACACAGGTATAGACAGATAGAAGGAAGAAGTAAGATGTCCCCCGACAAACTAAGCCTATATCAGCAAAACTAGGGGCTGAATCTAATCAGCCCTAACTATAAGCTTTATAAAAAAGGAAGGTCTTAAGCGCACTCTTAAAAACGGATAGGGTGTCTGCCGCCCGAACACAAACTGGAAGCTGATTCCACAAATGTGGAGCTTGATAAGAAAAGGCTCTGGCTCCCATTGTACTTTTAGAGACTCTAGGAACATCCAACAACCCTGCATTCTTGGAACGCAATGCCCTAGTAGGACAGTAGGGTATAATGAGTTCTTTAAGGTAAGATGGCGCCTGCCCATTAAGGGCTTTGTAGGCGAGAAGAAGAATTTTAAATTCTATCCTCTGTTCTATAGGGAGCCAGTGTAAGGCAGCCAGAACAGGAGTAATGTGGTCCCTTTTCCTAACTCTGGTTAGTACACGAGCTGCAGTATTTTTAATCAGCTGAAGCGACTTGACTGACTTCTTGGTACTCCCTGATAATAAGGAGTTACAATAATCCAGCCTTGAAGTAACAAATGCATGGACTAGTTTCTCTGCATCGTTTTGAGGCAAGATATGCCTGATTTTTGCAATGTTACGTAGATGGAAGTAGGCGGTCCTTGAAATTGATTTTATGTGGGCGTTAAAGGATAAATCCTGATCAAATATAACACCAAGATTCCTTACAGTCTCACTGGAGGCCAAATTAATTCCATCCATAGTTAGTATATCTTTAGATAATTTGTTTCGTAGATTCTTCGGGCCAAGTACAATAACTTCAGTTTTGGTCGTGTTTAACATCAAAAGGTTTAAGGTCATCCACGTTTTTAAGTCCTTGAGGCAGGCTTGAATTTTATTTAGATGATTAATTTCATCAGGCTTGATTGATAAATATAGTTGAGTATCATCCGCATAACAATGAACATTTACAGAATGATTCCTTATAATATTGCCTAACGGAAGCATATATAATGTGAACAAAATAGGTCCGAGCACTGAGCCCTGTGGCACTCCATGGCTAACTTTGGTTTGCGTGGAAGATTCATCATTGACACATACACACTGAGAGCGTTCAGATAGATAGGACCTAAACCAGCCTAAAGCAGTTCCCTGTATGCCAACTAAGTGGAATCTCTTCCTTAAATTTGGCTATAGCACTAACAGATAGGTTTCTTCTGCAGGAGCTTTTGACTAATGCTTTGTAGTCTAGTAATAGTACTTCAAAAGTTACTAAGAAATGGTCGGATAAAGCAGGATTATGCGGTTCGACTAATAGTTGCTCAATTTCAATACCATAAGTCAGAACAAGGTCGAGAGTGTGATTATAGCAGTGGGTTGGTTTATTTACACTCTGACAAAAACCAACAGAATCTAATATAGAGTTAAATGCAACAGTAAGGCTATTTTTATCATCGTCAACATGAATATTAAAGTCACCTACGATAATTACTTTATCTGTTTTAAGAACCAAAGTTGATAAAAACTCAGAGAATTCTGAAAATAATTCTGAATAAGGACCTGGTGCACGGTACACTGTAACAAATAAGATTGGCTGCAAAGTTTTCCAGGTCGGATGCGTAAGACTAAAAACGAGACTTTCAAAGGAGGTATCATTTAATTTTGGTTTAGTATTGATAAGTAAACTTGAGTCAAAGATGGCTGCAACTCCACCTCCTCGGCCCGTGCCTCGGGCAATATGAGTATTGATATGGCTGGGTGGAGTGGCCTCATTTATGCTGACATATTCTTCATGTCTCAACCAAGTTTCAGTGAGACAGCATATATCAATATTATAATCTGATATTAAATCATTTACCAATATTGCTTTAGATGCTAGAGATCTTATGTTTAAGAGACCACATTTAATCTTCCTGTTTTGTTGCACTGTAGTAGTTGTTACATTTACTTTTATTAGGTTATTATGTATGACACCTCTATTAGGTTTTACCTTAAATTGTCCTTGGGCAGACACACACACCGCTAATAGTGGGTATTTTATTGGGTTCGGGATTCCTATGGATGACTGCCTAGGAGAGAGCGCAGAGAAGCGTGTAAGACTGCGACTCCGCCTCCTGGTCTCAACTCCAGTTTGTCATGGATTAAGTCCACAAAGCCCTGAAATGTTTGCCGAAATGAGATCTGCACCTTCCAAAGTAGGATGAATGCCGTCTCTCTTAATCAGACCAGGTTTTCCCCAGAAGGCTGTCCAATTATTTACGAAGCCCACATTGTTTGCTGGGCACCACCAAGACAACCAGCGCTGAAATGATGACATGCAGCTACATGTCATCATTGATCAGATTGGGGAGGGGACCAGAGAAGATTATGGTGTCCGACATTGTTTTAGCATAACTACACACCGACTCCACATTAAGTTTGGTGCATTCTGATCGGCGTAAACGAACATCATTACCACCGACGTGAATAACAATCCTACTGTATTTACGTTTCTCTTGAGAAAATGTTGAAAGTCCCCAGAGACATTGTGGCTCGAAATATATTCCTGCCTGTGTCTGCGTCCCACAGGCTGGCTGTCGATTCATCCTTGGATTTGTAGACCCCAGCCAGGATGAGGAGACCCCAGCCAGGATGAGGAGACCCCAGCCAGGATGAGGAGACCCAAATACGCATGTAAATGCATTTTGTCCAGCTCCTTCCACTCCTCCCCATATACACGGCTCCCTTCCAGATTGGTCATATCCAGAACGATCTTCAGCACTGTGTTCGAAATGACCAGCTCAAAAGCAGACTTGATGTCTGTGACACGAGAGACTGCCATCCTGGTGGGCCCTGGCACTGCCTTCATTATGTTTGCTGCTGATAGTGTTGCCTGGCATCCGTTAAGGGATGAGGACCACTGAATTTCACCATTTTTGGACATGAATGTCTCATCTGGGCAAATATCAGTTTCCTCATCTGATTGATCATAATCAGAATCTTCATCGTTTACCTCAAGGTAGTCTTCATCCTCGGAAACGTTCTCCTCTATCTCGCTGTCGTGATCCTCCTCAAGGATGTATTCCATATAGCCCAGGGCTGTCCTCTCTTCACTGGCGTTGCTCATTTTGTCTGATAGTATTGTGAGTATACTGTACGTTAAGTGCAGAGTATAATGTATCCCAGTGTGGGAGGAGCTTACCCATTACACATTTGAGACTTGAACCCTCTGACCCCCACTTTCACTAACAGGTGCGGTGTGTATCTGTGTGTGTATTTGTGTGTGTATTTGTGTATATCTGTCTGTCTGTCTCTCTGTCTTGTTGTGTGTGGAAAATTAAGATATATATATATATATACTGTATATCGCATTTGAACCCTCTGACCCCTTCTAGCCTCCACTTTCACTGGTGTGTGTGTGTGTGTGTGTGTGTCCTAGCATTACTATACTTGTGGAGACCTAAATCTGTTTACATAGTCACGTGTGGGGACTCGCCTCCCTTATGGGGACAAAGTGGAGGTCCCCATGAGGGGAATCATTAATGTTAGGGTGAAGACTTGGTTAGGTTTAGGGTTAGGGTAAGGTTAAGGGATAGGCATGTGTTGGTTATGGTTAAGGTTAGGATAAGTCTCCAGGAAATGCATGTAAGTCAATGTAATGTCCCCTGAAGTGGTGTGTGTGTGTGTGTGTGTGTGTGTGTGTGTGTGTGTGTGTGTGTGTGTGTGTGTGTGTGTGTGTGTGTGTGTGTGTGTGTGTGTGTGTGTGTGTGTGTGTGTGTGTGTGTGTGTGTGTGTGTGTGTGTGTGTGTGTGTGTGTGTGTGTGTGTGTGTGTGTGTGTGTGTGTGTGTGTGTGTGTGTGTGTGTGTGTGTGTGTGTGTGTGTGTGTGTGGCAGGGACGTGCACAGACATTTGGAGGGGCTGTTGCTCTAAACTGGAAAAAGGGCCTCCCCCGATAAAAAACAGACCTTTTAAAAATTGTAACTTGTTTTTAATGTAAAAGAAACCAAACTTTATTACATCAACTAAATTGAACAGTAATTCACATCTCATAACAAAATAAGCTGAGTCAACTACTTGCATTCGGTAACTTGATTTTAAAAATGAAAACCAGGGACATTTTTAGTTTTGCGGTCCAAAGCTCATTAAAACATCTAATGTTGGTAACTATTAAAGACACAATGGGGACACTTCTGTTCTAATGTAGTTTGACCATTGTAACTGCTGTGCAGTCCAGACATACTGATAAAATAGTAAGTAAGTAAATATTAGTAAATAATAAGTAATTACCTTAAATAAACTCACTAATGAATGAAACCAGTTCAATACACATTATTCTTATTCTTATCATTCTTTATGAGCGCAGTAACGGTAAGGTATCTAATTACTTATTTATTTAGTATTCCATAACTTAGTAACAGAGATGGTCAAACTAAAGTGGTAGAGACATGGCAGAAATCCTACAATGAAGCGGGACATTGAACTGTTCACCCGTGAGAGGGCGATCAAGAAAAGAGAGCGAACGGCCCCGTTGAGGGAGTTTACAGATGAGAAGACTCAGAAACACAGAAGCACAACAACAAGTAGGCTATATTTAGGTGTTTTTTTGTAAATAACCATCGGTATCAAGAGGAAGTAAAGTCCCCTGGGTTGTCCCTTATAGCCTAACTGCCATGAGACAACTCAAAATCAAGTTTCCAAAATCCGACACTGAGGTGGTCTTAACGCACCGGCAGATGACAGCGCTGACAAAGTGTGTTTCCCGCAGCGAGACGCTACAATACTAATTGTGGGCTTATCATGTTGATTCGGCCAAAACAGAACAAAGAAAAACAAACTCTCGCTCTCTCCAGAGGGGCAGGTCAGCCAAAAAGGCCAAACGGGCCGTTGCCCGGGCAACATTAGCCCGTACCTGTGCACGTCCCTGGGTTTAGGCCATGCCCATGTTGTTTGTGGAGTAAGGGGATGTATAAGGCCCACCACACATAGATTTAAAGTTGATCTGTCTGTCTTTCAGCAGGTAAGATGGACTTCTATGAATGGTACGATAACCACTGCTGCCCTCTGTGCCACGAGCTAATGACTGAGAGAGATGGAGATTTCCTCTGCCTCTGCTGTGAAGATGACTGGCATGAACAGGAGGCAATGATGAACCAATCCTCCGATGACAGATGAAGAGTTTGTAGGCGACGGGGATGAAGAGGAAGGTATGGAAACCACTATGGAGGAAGAGGAACCTGATCACCGCCATGCTGGACCTGAAGATGTGGCCTGTGATGTCTGCAATGGCAGAAAGCAGAGAGCCCTCAAATCCTGCCTCTCCTGTCTGGTCTCTTACTGTGAGCAGCACCTTCAGCCTCACCATGGATCTCCTGCTTTTGAAAAACACGAGCTGGTGGACTCCTCCAAGGATCTCCAGGAGAACATCGCCCTCCGTCAGCAGTGTGTCTACACAGCAGAAAATGCAGAGAAGCAGAGAAAGCGGGCAGCGATTCGACTAAAAATCCAGCAGAGGATCCAGGAAAGAGATACAAATGTGAAGCTGTATTATCTGGAGATGGAGGCTATCAGTGACTCTGCTGCTGAAACGGTGGAGGACAGTGAGAAGATCTTCACTGAGCTGACCCGTGTCATTGAGAAAAAAAGGGATTACGTCAACCACAAGATCAGATCGCTGCGTCAAATTGAAAATAATCGAGTCAAAGAGCTTCAGAAGAAGATTGAGCAGGAGATTGCTGATCTGAAGTGGAAAGACTCTGAGCTGCAGAAGCTCGCACACACAGAGGATGAGAACGCCCGGTACCCTACCCGGTACACCTACAGACACATCGAGCATCCCTTCCCTGCAGGACTTTAAGGACGTCACAGAGTCTTTGACTAAAGTTGAGAGAAACGTAGGGGAAGTTCTGAGGGAGAATAGCACCGACTTCAAAATGGCAGGGACCAAAGTGGAGGTTTTACTGTCGCCGCAAGAGCCTAGCATCAGACTGGGCGGTGTTACTGGGAGGTGGAGTACAGTGAAGAGAAAAAAGTGTGTGTAGCAGTCTCAAGGAATTCATCAATGTTGACTGTGTGCCCGAATGTAAATGTGGACACCCGCTGGACTTGTCGTACGGACAAAATAAAGGAAGAGCAGAGTTCTGTGAACTCATGGGATAAAGGGACAATGGGTTCAAACTGCACATAGCAACACTGCACAGCAATCTACTGTCATTCAAACGATATGGAAGTGGACTTCTTATTTTTTTGTTTGCGTTTTTGCCAAGATATTTAAATATGTTTTATATGATTAATAAACATACACGAAAAAGTATTTTCTTTCTTGTCTTATATCCAGGGTAACATACAGGTTTGATGGAGATTTTGTGAAACTGATACGAGAGTTGAATTGAGGCATGCAGTATCCTACACCCTAAACTCCACACAGTTCTCTGTTCATGTTAAGAGCAGAACAGCTTTGGTCACATTCAGTAACTATTACCGGGCTTTCACTGTGGTGTGGATTCATTATTCCATAACCAAGTTGTATTCCTCATTTTGCTGTGATATCTATTAAAGTTAAGATTGGTTAAACTTAAACCATACAGGCTACCAATAAGACTCATCTGTTCTTGTAGAAACTATTTAGGTTTTTGTAAAAAAGTGTATCCATTCTTTTAGAAATAACTAAGTAGCTATTATGGTTTTGGCATCTTCTTAAATAATGTGTGTAAATACAAGATCCGGCAAACTGCCAAAATATTTCCTTGTCATATTTATTCTTAGAGCTACTGTTTTGTTTCCTAAAAAATAATGATAGGACATGGCTTTATCCCACTTATTTGGTATCTATTAAATATTGAATTTATGCACACGTGGAGTGTAAACATTAGAAGGAAGCCTTTTTTTTAAATTAAAAACCTTGAACATTGATTCTTAAAAGAAGTGTTTTTTGTGTGATCTAAACATTTTGACAGTAATTATACGCAAAGTATACGTCTCAACCAGATTTTAAGACTTGAAACCATTCGGGGTAAATGCGGTATTTTTCTCATCATGCTAGTATATTTTTCTCTTTTCATACTATCAAACTAGAGCATTACAAATGTAAAAATAAGAAGGAAATCAAAACCAATTGTTTATTTGATAAATATTTTTACTTGAAATGGTACCTTTTGTTTTTAATCACTATTATCACTTTATTTCTTTGTATATATATTTATATATATATATATTTATGTATTTACTCTTTGTGTACCTGTGTTCGCCTGATGTCAATGTTGTGTGTGGACATAATGTTGGATGTACACATATTTAAAAAAAAAGAGTAATACGCAGCAACGACTACATTTCCCATAGACCAGTGCGGCACTTAAACTGAGCTTACGTCACGTGCACTTCCAACTTCCGGCTGAAGTGTAAATTGATACATGACACAGTTGTTTGGAGGAAAGCTTGGTTTCTTTGGGAAAAACGTTAACGTCCACGGAACTACCGACGTGGATTTTACATTTTAACGGCCGATCGTCCCGTGTAGACTGGGCCGCGATGGAGGCGGTTCCCCGGATGCCGATGATCTGGCTGGATCTGAAGGAGGCTGGGGACTTCCAGTTCAGCCCGTCCGTCAGGCAGGTGAGCTGGCCGGGTGTGGAGCAACAGGGCTGACGACGAAAGTCAGCCAAACAGGGATTAAGGATAACCCAATAAAGAAGCTAACATTAGCCGTTAAAACAGTTGGCTGTCTCTGGCTGTCGCGTGTCGGTAAACATTCTGATGGCGGTTAGCTGCACAGCTAGCATAAGTCAGATTCTGGCAAATCTCCCTGACCACCGCCTTTTGTTTGCTAACATTAGCTTCATGCTAGCTAGTAATAATAACACATTATATTTATATAGCGTTTCTCCAGGTGCTCCAAGCCGCTTTACAGATTACATGTTACTTATTAGACGCTTTTATCCAAAGCCACTTACATGCACTGAATACTGTGGACAATACCCACAGGAGCAAATCTAGACAGATACTTTATTCAGCACATTATTTCGTTACAGCAGCAATATGTTTAGGCATTACAATAATTAAAAGTTGGAAAAAAGTATAAACATAATCAAATAAAAACAATAAACAGCACACATACATATCTACAGTAGAAAAGACATGAACCACAAAGAATACTACATTTCTAGATAATTTAAACTGTTCTATAAAAGGCCAATACTACACAGCAACAGAAATATAGACTTATCATATGTATATATTATAGTAGCAAAACATACATATGATAGCTAAAGCTCCCTCAACTGAAGTGGCTCAATACTTAATTAAACACATTTAAGTCGTGAAAGGTAGGGAAACAGCTAAAGTAAGGAAACTGGCCCACTCACAGTCTGCTTTCATGGGAAGTAATACAGCGTGATCTCACTGTCACATGCACCTGACCAAAGCAGGTTCGTCAGACATGTAGGATCCCTGCCAAAACAGGAACACTCATGGAACAAAAAGGCAGTCTAATCAAAATAATAAAAAAACAAGTCACCAATTTACATCTGACCTCAATGAGGAGTTAACAGGATGAGTAACAGCTGTTCTGTTGTACAGTCGAACAGGTAAAAAGGGAAACAACCAGATGAAGGGCAAACTATGAATATGATGAGATATGTTTCAGTTCTTGTTCGTTCAAGGATTTCAAATATATCCTTGTGTTTGCTTAAATCAGAAGTCTATTGATATAATGCCTCTTGTTACAGATGTTGGCATATTATAACATCTTTGTTTTCATACTGTAATGGCATTACAACCTGATGTTTGGTCAGGGGATATTTTCATGTCAGATAAACTAATAGTTTGACCAAATATTAAATCCAAAAATGCACAAATGATGCCTTTTACGCATGCTTGGTGATTTCTACGGTTGTTCACGGCCACATGTGTGATATCTACATGAAAGAAAAGGCCGATCATTAAAATGTTCTTCTTTATCTAGTGACCCATATTCCAGAACGTTCCTGGTGCAGATACAATAACAGATCTTTGCCCCCTTGTGTTAACTCTGGATATTTTGCAATAGACTGCACACATTCATGAAACAATGCTGCTCGTCTTATTCATAAAACAAATATGTATTAGAGTTTCATTCATAAATGTTTTTAAGTAAGTTTAACCTAAATATGAAATACTGAATTAGTATTTAGTTTTCTATTTCATTTTAAATGTTGGAAGTCAAGGTAAACTATAATATAGCACAGGTTAATGCTGCTTTCCTTATAGGCAGACTGGTCATATTCTTAATTAAACTATATATATATTACCTAGACTTGGTTCTGTTAACCCCGACCAGATGCAGAATGGTACACATGTGTCTTGTGGAAGTCAGGAGGACAATGCCTGTCTGTCTTGTTGCTGTGTCATTCTTCATTTTTCCAGTATGCTTTTGACTCTCCTGCTTCCACGATTTCCTTATAAACAGAAGCACTAGTAAAACCACGACTATGTCTGCAGGGTTGTTCACATCCTGCCCTGTCATATCCTGCTTGTTTACGCTCATGGAGACAGGGAAAGGGTTTACGATATTACTTTACAGATCAAGTCTGAAATGCTCCTTGCATCACAGCAGCTCCATGTGTAACATCAACATGGACAAATAGAGTGCCACAGTGACGCGTCCTAAAACCCGGAAGTAAGTTAGCGTTTTTTGACACAGATTGATCACGTTTTGTTCAAGATCTGTCGCTTCAATGTGTGTCAACCACAGACCTTATTTCCAGCTATTTTCCAAAATCCTATGGAGAAATTGCATTGGTTTTTGTCGAAGGAACAACACGCGTCACTGTGGCACTCTATCGAGACACAATACATGAAAAACATTTAACACAACATCACAATCACTGATCATTACACGAGATTTAAAACCCAAACATTAGCATATGTATGAGTTAGCTACAGTTTAAAGACATTCGAACAAAAGTAATTGTATTGTTATAACCAAAACAGAGCTTGAAAGGAACTAGTTTTGTTCTCTGCCTCTTTTCTTCCAGTTCATCTTGAAGAATTATGGAGAGAATCCAGACAACTACAACGAACAGATGAAGAAACTGGAGACACTGCGGCAGGTGGGTACTGTTTGAAAACATCGACACCTTCCTATTGCCCCTTTCAAACTAGATAAGAAACTCACTCACGCTAACATCTGGATTTTGTCTTCAGTTGCAAATGTTACAATCTGCATTCGTCCTGGAGAAATTGTTGAAAATATAGTTGAATATCAAATATCATAATTATAAAGGCTAGTGTGAAGGAAACTTCTGAAGCAATTGGAAACAGGACTCAGAGAGACACGAGGAGAGCTTGAGCTTTGATGGCAAACACTGACGGTTTATTTGGAGTTACGGCCGGAGAATTGACGAGACAGGAGGTGTGTCACGAGTTCACACAGCGGCTGCCAAACCAATTCTGAAGAGCTCTTTCTGCAGCTCGAGGTTTTAACTAGTTCAGAGTGTAATAATCAACATTCTTTATCAGTGAGACTAAACATTATGGACCTTGAATCTAACTAGAGCTCTCGTCCGTAGGAAAGAATGAGCGCCAGGGAACCTTCGTCCCTGAACAGTAAACTACATCATGGCGGCTTGTGCTCTGTCATAGACTGGCAACAACAATGCGCCCAAGCTCCTCCCCCTTAAGAGATAGCAGCAAGGCCGTAGACCTATGCCGTGGGAAAAGAGACAGTGAGAGGAGAACATTATGAACTGTGTCAAAGGTTGAATACTTAAGCAAATGATTCCCTAACAGCTAGAAGTATCTGATTTAGTAGCTAATAGCATCTCCAAAAATTGATTGAGACAGTTGGCAGGAACACGAACATAAAACAGTCTCAAGCGTAAGAATGACCAGACGTGTTTCCCCTACCATTGTCTTGGAGGGGTGCTGCACCCCGCCAACAGAGCCCCACGCCCCCCCCGAGCCCCACGCCCCCCCTGAAATTCAAGTTGTTTTTTTAAAATATATATATATAGCACCAAATTGCAACTAATCTATATCTACTGTCACTTTTCACATTGAACATGTGCTCTTTTATTAAATAAACTAAACGCTTTCATTTGAAGTTGTGAGTTTAGTGTTTTTGACCCTAAGAAACACTGATGCATTAATCAATCACAATAATCCACAGCTCCTCCCCCCAAAGCAGTAAACCTAGGGGAAACACTGAGACCCATGACATTAAGGGGCTTTGTGATGCTGCGATGTCCATATCGACATGACCAAGACATATAGGCACATGACAAAGTCTTAACATTTTTAATTGACAGTGTCTGGTTTCTCTTGCTGTGTCTAGTTATTGATTTTTAAATGCATGTTTAATAGACTGAGATGATGTAGAAGTAAACAGGTTAGAGATTTCGGAGGGTTAGGTTGGGCCCTGTGCACAAACACCTGGGGGAGGAATACAACATCTTCTCTGCCATACATTTTGTATTTCAAAGCCTTGCATCCCACCTCATCCCCCCGTGTGTAAGAAAGGGAAATGTAGTGCTTAACAACACACCCGCTCTGTAATAAACTGGTGGTGTGGTGCTGATGAAACTGTAATCCTGTGAGAGTTTTATTTCCTTGGGGAATTTGTAATGGCAGATAAGTGGAGTGAAATACTCGATCAAACCACTAAGTGAAATATCTGCTGTGTTTTCCACTCAGTAATGGTGTTTGTGTGCAGTGCTGTGCATCCATCCTCGTGATCCCAGTCAGGATTGAAATCACAATGACACTTAAAAATAAGCTCTATAGAAACCATTATTAACATTAAATGCTTAAATGTTGCTTTAAAGGTCCCCTATAATACTGTTTTTCATCACCAAACAGATCATTGCAGCATTACCCATAATCCCCTCTGTTTCAGCCCTGTTTCCAAAGAGCTGATTCTCTGTCTGTTACTTTAGATGGAAATAAGGAGCCCCTCCCCACGCCCCTCTGAGAGACATTTGGTTACAAAGAACTCAATGGTGCTCTAGCTGACAGTGCTTCTCAAACTTGTTTCAGTAATGTACCCCCTTTGAAACATTTTCTCAGCCGAGTACCCCCTGACCGACCCCGAACATCTTTGATCGAAAAAGCCTATATAAATAATTCCAATATAGTGATGTTCCCTCAGTGTGTGATGTATTAACTCCTTCGTGGTATGCATTACAACAAACTAAGGATATTTTCATTTTATGCATGAAAAAAAAAAACATAACACTTTTATAAAACAGAAAACAAAATCAGTTTTTCAATTTAAGTAATATGTTATTATGAAAAACTATAAAATACAATACACACATTTTACATGTTTATATGAGGACCCCCTTGGTGGTTTTAGGAAGGTTTTATATAAAATTGTGTTTTCTATTTAACTTATTTTACTAAGATTATTTTTTTAATTAACTTTTTTTTTTTTTTTTTTTTTAATATTACGTACCCCCTGCAGTACCCCAACGTACCCCCATTTGAGAATCACTGCTCTAGGAGGAGATTCAGGTGATAAGGTGGGGGGGGGGTTACCTTGGTTGCTGATTGGCTAATGGTTACACAAGACCAAAACATCGTTATGACATGTTATCATAAAGTGGCCAAAATCTGATCAGCTCATTTTCAGACAGGTTTTTATAGAAATGGATCAAAAAGAGAGAATCTTTGTTCCTGAAACTTTCAGAGTCTCTTTCCACAGAGGGGACACATGGTGATGTAGAAGAGACATGAAGAAGAGGGGACACATGTTGATGTAGAAGAGACATGAAGAAGAGGGGACACATGTTGATGTAGAAGAGACATGAAGAAGAGGGGACACATGGTGATGTAGAAGAGACATGAAGAAGAGGGGACACATGTTGATGTTGAAGAGACATGAAGAAGAGGGGACACATGTTGATGTAGAAGAGACATGAAGAAGAGGGGACACATGTTGATGTAGAAGAGGGGACACATGTTGATGTAGAAGAGACATGAAGAAGAGGGGACACATGTTGATGTAGAAGATACATGAAGAAGAGGGGACACATGTTGATGTAGAAGAGGGGACACATGTTGATGAAGAAGAGACATGAAGAAGAGGGGACACATGTTGATGTAGAAGAGACATGAAGAAGAGGGGACACATGTTGATGTAGAAGAGACATGAAGAAGAGGGGACACATGTTGATGTAGAAGAGACATGAAGAAGAGGGGACACATGTTGATGTAGAAGAGACATGAAGAAGAGGGGACACATGTTGATGTAGAAGAGGGGACACATGTTGATGAAGAAGAGACATGAAGAAGAGGGGACACATGTTGATGTAGAAGAGACATGAAGAAGAGGGGACACATGTTGATGTAGAAGAGACATGAAGAAGAGGGGACACATGTTGATGTAGAAGAGACATGAAGAAGAGGGGACACATGGTGATGTAGAAGAGACATGAAGAAGAGGGGACACATGTTGATGTAGAAGAGACATGAAGAAGAGGGGACACATGTTGATGTAGAAGAGACATGAAGAAGAGGGGACACATGTTGATGTAGAAGAGACATGAAGAAGAGGGGACACATGTTGATGTAGAAGAGACATGAAGAAGAGGGGACACATGTTGATGTAGAAGAGGGACACATGTTGATGAAGAAGAGACATGAAGAAGAGGGGACACATGTTGATGTAGAAGAGACATGAAGAAGAGGGGACACATGGTGATGTAGAAGAGACATGAAGAAGAGGGGACACATGTTGATGTAGAAGAGACATGAAGAAGAGGGGACACATGTTGATGTAGAAGAGACATGAAGAAGAGGGGACACATGTGATGTAGAAGAGACATGAAGAAGAGGGGACACATGTTGATGTAGAAGAGACATGAAGAAGAGGGGACACATGTTGATGTAGAAGAGACATGAAGAAGAGGGGACACATGTTGATGTAGAAGAGACATGAAGAAGAGGGGACACATGTTGATGTAGAAGAGACATGAAGAAGTGGATTCTGCGTAATAGGTGACCTTTAAATGAAATATGTTATGATGTACTAAGGCCGCAGTGTGCTTGCAGGTGTAGTGATTCTGTCTCTGGTTAAGAAGAGGATTGAACACAAATGAATCGCAATATTTGGTTCTGTTTCGCAGAGTGCTGTAAATGTGACGAGGGATTTCGAGGGGTGCAGCACACTTAGGAAGTACTTCGGCCAGCTGCACTACCTCCAGAGCCGAGTGCCCATGGGAACGGGCCAGGAGGCCGCAGTACCCATCTCATGGTAGTAACACACACACACACACACAGGAGATGTAACGAGTACTTCCACATACTGATCCTGCTACATTCTGAGCCATTGTTGGCATGGACGCTATAAGTCTGAAGCTTTTTTTAGTGTCACAATGATTCACTGCAGTTTGCTCTGTAAAATACTTACTTCTTAAGCACATGATTTATAATAAGACAGTTTACAAGTGTCTCCTTTTAAGCCCTAAATCATATTAAATATCCATGTGTATACAATCTCCATTCTATTCAAATGGTATACTCTGTTTTTTTGTCAGGACTGAGATCTTCTCTGGAAAAACAGTCACCCACGATGACATCAGCTATGAGCAGGCGTGCATCCTGTATAATCTTGGTGAGTTAATTAATGTAGAGCAGTGCTCCTCTAGTACCTCATTCACACCAACGGTGTTTCAGGGCCAGTTCGGAGCTGGAGCTTGAAAAGCACCGGGTTTTCCTCTTCACACCGCAGCGGAGCAGCCTCTTAGCTCCGGAATCCGGTTCGTTTCAAGCACCAAAAAATTGTCCGGCTAGCGCAAAATCACCACATACGTTTACGTCGAGGCGGGGGTAGAGACAGGAGCGGGATCAACTCCAGAACAACAACAAAAAGCCGGCGTTTTATCCAGTTTGTACCCAACGATGGAGAAACTTAACAAGCAGCAGTGGTCCACTGAAGAGACCAGCTACTTACTGGGAATCTGGTCTTCCGAAGAGGTACAGAGGAAGCTGGAGCACAATCGGCCATTGTTGTTGTTGTTGTCGCTGTGAGGGGTTTCCGCAAGGTTTGGCTTTATGAAGCAGGCACGCAAACGGTTACGTCATGACGCAAACGATGACGCAATGACGCAGCACCAGTCGGACTCTGGGCGGTGTGAAAAGAGCCGGAGCTAAACCGAAGAACCGGTTCTGAACCTGAAAAGCTCTAGCACGGAGCTTGAACCGGAGTTGCGTTGGTGTGAATGAGGTAAAAGTGTGGTTCACGGACCACTGGTGGTCCATGAGCGCCCCCTAGTGGTCCGTGAGTATATTGGCAACATTTCACATTTTAAAATAAAGTTTTCCGCACTCTCGCGGGAATATCTCCGCAATGGAGCAAGTTTCGATTGCATGATATAGCCCAGTGCAACACCTTCGTCACACATGTTGCCACTTGTTTGTACCATTTTCAGGCGATTTGTAATCTGTTCTAGAAAAACAATGTGTTTTTGGATATTTGTGGAGTTAGGTGTTTATTTTTATTGGTTGAGTGGTCCTTGGTATGAAAAAGTTTGAGATACACTGATTTAGAGTAATTCATATTATTGCCTTTTATTACATGGCTTAGTTGAATACTCGATTCTGATTTGGTCAATTCAGAACACGTGACACGTTGTTAATCCAGAACAGACAGACCGCTGTCAAGGACTTATTGACCGTTGTTAATAATAATAATAATAGCTTTGATTTATATAGCGCCTTTCAAGGGACCCAAGGTCGCTTTACAAGTAATAGGGCAACAACAAACATAACAAAACAAAAGTCAGACAGACAAAACAACAGATCGATTTAGGGGCCGATAGCCTTGGCAAACAGATGGGACTTGAGGGCCCTTTTGAAGGCGTCAAGTGTGTGTTGCGAATCTCCGCAGGGAGAGCGTTCCAGAGGGTGGGGGCTGCCACGCTGAAGGCTCTGTCCCCGAAGGTTCGCAGTTTGGTGCGGGGGGTGGTAAGCAGGCCAGAGTCTGAGGACCGCAGGTTCCGGGGAGGGTCATGTGGGTGAAGGATGTCCGATAGGTACTGGGGGGCAAGGGCATGGAGGGACTTGTAGGTAAGGAGGAGGACTTTGTAGGATATGCGGGACTTGACCGGCAACCAGTGTAGGTGGATGAGGGTGGGAGTGATGTGCTGCCACGGCTTTGTGTGTGTGAGTACCCTAGCAGCACAGTTTTGGACATACTGGAGCCTGTCCGGGGTTTGTTGGGAACCCCGAACAGGACACCATTGCAGTAGTCCAAGCGGGTGGTGACAAACGCATGC
>NW_022991187.1:0-20000 GCF_902827175.1 Gymnodraco acuticeps
CAGTGAAGTCCATGTTGTTCTCCAGGATGATGTCCCTGTAGATCTCCACCAGGGCCAGGGCAATGAAAAGCACAAAGTGGCTAGAAGAGGCATACTTGGCGGCCCAGATAGTTTCCCACACTGCAAACACGTCATCGTACACCAGCTCTGGAAGACAAATCACAAAAAGAGACAGAAGTCGGACCACATTTTGTATTTGAAGGCTCCGATGGGAGTTTGCAGGAAGTGGCGTTATCAGTGGAGAAAGATAGGAGTGGAAGCAGGTGTGAGAGGAAAGGTTTACTCAGATAGCCAGGTGACAACAAGTCAAGTCCTTTGTTTTATAAAGCCTGCAGCTGCAACACACAGCAATTATTTCATAAGCAACTCCCAGGAACGGCTTCCCAAACATATACTGTAGCTGAAAATACTTTCCAAGGCTAGGTAACTAAATGTCTTGTTAGCAAGCTGCAGAGGTGTTTGGCCTTTTATCCAGCAACAGGGCTTAAAGAGGAGGGCATTTATCTCTCCTCTAATTGGCTCAAACCCTTTCATACCACTTTACCTCGCTTGAAGTCTAGGAGAAACCAGCGGTAGCAGAAGTAGAAGTGGGTATAGTCTCCGTTCTGGTGCATTAGCTCAAACATCTCAGAATCCAGGATCTACGCAGAGAGAGGATCAGAAAATGCAAAGGAAAGGTGTGAAAAAGCGTGACGTTTGTTGGTAATGAATGCATTTATTAATACCCGTTTGCTACAATGTGTTAAGATTTGAAAGGTCACCTGAATAAGAGAGCGCATGTTGGCAAAGTGGGTATCCATAGCTCCTCCGTGAGGGAAGTTTTGATTCATTCTCTTCATGAGCTCAGTGAAACAGCTGAAGGCCATGGCCTCTGATAGCAGGAAACAGAGAGAGGAAGCAGGAGTGAGAACGTGTGTGGGCAAACCGTCCTCTGCTGTTCCATCAATAATTGTAAAATACACAAAATGTCAGAGAAGAGAGGTGATTCAGTGTTGACTCACCGTCATCCAGGATGACAAGAAGTGGAGCCAGCAGATCACACATGCCCTGCACGTAGCCGATGTCCAGGTGCCTCCAGATATAGCTGTTAATATACAATCGAGAGAAGTGAATGCTTTTTATCTGCCACTCATCCACTGAGTCACCCTCTAATCAGGATTGAGAGGTATTCACACATTTTCCAACTCAATGGACGTTTTTAAACGACAGCTGAAGACTTTTTAGGTAAGCTTTTTGTTAGCGACAACCCCCTTTCAATCTTTATAATTAGTATTATTTATTTGTATATTGTTTTATTGATGTATTTATTTTATAGGTCTTAATTTATGTTTATTTATTTTATAGTTTTATTAGCAGTCATTTAATCTTTATTATTCATATTCGTTTTTATTTATTTTTTATTATTATTGTTTTATTTATTTCTATAGGTTTATTGTATTGTATTCATTCATGTTGTGTTCATTCTGCCTTTATTTAACAGAGGGATCATTATCTATTTTATTGTATTTCCTTTGACTTATCACACCTTTTACCTCCTTGTGTTCCTTGCACTGTTATATCATCTTGTTATGCTGCATGTGTGCGTGCGTAAAGGTTTAGACGTTTGACCTGAAGTTAATTTCTTGTTTTAATTTGTGATGTGTGCTATGTTGGGAAAGCACTTTGAGATACCTGGTGTATAACAAGTGTTTTTTCGACGCTGTTTTATCATCATTTATCAAGGCGACTACTGCAAAATTATTAGGCTTTTCTAATGGGCCGAATAAACTGGCATGTACATTTTTCTGTTTTCTTTCTTGCATTTCCTTTCAAATCCTCAGAAAAAAACAAAACCAAAAAGGTGTGGTAGTATTCTGTCCCTCTCATCTTTCTGACTTCAGTGACTCCATCATTTGCAATCTGCCCCAAGACGTTTGTACCTACTAAAGACTTAAATCTTTAAAAAGTTATAAATTGTTTAAAATGTAAAAAGGCTACGTAATTTCTTGAAACAGCCAGGCACTTTAGATTTGAGTGAATGTTACTCAAATGAGAAAATCATGCATTTGTCGTAGACTATTTTCAGCTGTGAATTGACACACATTTGGTGCTCTAGACAAATTGCCAGCAGGAAAGTATGTGATGAATGGACACAAAATAAATGGTGGGGACATTATAATAATCCCAACACTCATTAGCACATTTACATTCATACCGCCAGCCTTAAAATGTAGATAAGCCATTTTCAGTAGATATTAAGAAGGATAAAATCAGCATGTTTGTATTCTTTAACATCCTGTGAGTGTTTTACCTGCACATGATGTTGCGCAGTTTCTCCAGGTTGGCGGGAGTGAAGTACCAATAGTTTCGGTCACAGCGCTGGACATCCTTTTCAATCCGGTGCAGATTTAATGTATACAAGTCCAAAAGCTCTTGCTGAAACAAACAACACAATAAATAGATTAAATAAGCTCAACAACAACACATAGAAAGGTCTTTTTTTACATTTGAAAATCTGATTCATACAGTGAAGGGACTCCCAGACTCTTGGGCGGGCGCTTCATTCTTAGGGTCTCCAGGTCCAGGCGGAGAGACAAAGTTAGGGTACAGGTTCACCCCCTCTGGCTCCTCTGCAGTGAGCTTTCCCTGCTCGTCCTCCTGGCCGGGCTCCAGGTGGGGGGCTGCTTCACAACGCCCCTTCCTGCTCCAAGGCACCATGGAAACGTTGGCTTTAGGGATTTCCTCCATCTCTATGGCGGAGGGCGACTCGTCAGAATCAGTCATGACCCGAGCCTCGTCTTTCTGAGAGGAAAAGTAGGCTTCTCTGACTGTCGAGTCTGCTGGGAAAATCAGGTTCTTCTCAACCACGGGATCCACTGGATGAACAGATACATTTTCTTTCTTTTCTTCCAACAAAAACTCTTGTGGTTTACTCGTCTTTGATTTATCCATTTCCTTTGTTTTTTCCACATCTGTTTCTGCTATATTCTTAATCTCTGTCTCTCCCTCAGCATTTAATTCTGCTTCTTCAGTCAGATTTTGCTCAACAAGTTCTCCTTTAGATTTGATGGCAGCAGCTGGTGATACCATCGTATCGGGCCCTTCTTTCTCCGTTTCCCCTTCAATTCCTTTAAGTGCATCTTTATCTTCACTTTCTGGCATCTCTCTAATTTCTCCAGCCTCATCAACGGTCTCTTGGGTTTTGGCTTGCAGACTTGTCTCTTCCTTGGCATTCGACAGCTCCTCAGTCTTGATGTTTTCTTCAGTTCTGGTCACATGTCCTCTCTCCTTCTCCTCTTCCTCCTGGTTGCTCTTCACACTACCTTTCTCCTCTGTGAGACCTTCACTGTCTGCAGGTTTGACTGGGCTCTGTGGCGCCTGAGGGACAGCGGCAGGTTTTGGGGTAGTATCAGGTGCAGCGCTGTCCTCTGTGAGGGAGCCATCCGACAGGCCGGAGGTGACGGAGAAGTTGCGGGAAGAAGGATGTCCGGAGTCAGGAGAGTTCGTCCCGTTCTGCAGAGCCCCGTTGGGTATCTTTGGCACCTGTTTGGCCTCTTCGCTCTTGGGCTCCGTCTCGATCGGGTCAACCTCCTCCACGGACTCAAACACCTGAAAGAACAAGCCAAAGGGAAGCAGGCTACTCCAGGGGAAGGGGTGGGAGGATGTGAAGAACTAGCAAGGGGAAAATGCAGGGATGTTGAAAAGGGTTGAGATCACATGCATTACTTTAGGATCCGGATACAAGAAGTCTAAACACCATTTCAGTCTTTGAAAGACCCTTTTTAGAAGACCATCTACACAGGCTGCTATCTGGTGAGTGTGTCATACCTGTGTGCTGCTGCTGGAGTCACTCTGCAGGCGAGCCAGACTCTGCCTGTCTGAGCTCTGGGAGGACTGGGACTGGGTAGAAAGATACCGGCCAAGATATTATTATATAAACCCTTTTTTAACTGAAATGCATCTCTGTTATTACATTGGCTCATGTGCTGAGCTTACATTAAAAGGTCCCATATTATACTGTTTTTCATCAATATATTATAGGTCTCAGATATATACGAAACATGTCTCTGAAGTGTTTGTCTGAAATACCAAACAGATCATTGCAGCATTACCCATAATCCCCTCTGTTTCAGCCCTGTTTCCAAAGTGCTGATTCTCTGTCTGTTACTTTAGATGAAAATAAGGAGCCCCTCCCCACGCCCCTCTGAGAGACATTTGGTTAGAAAGAACACAATGGTGCTCTAGGAGGAGATTCAGGTGATAAGGGGGGGGGGGGGTTACCTTGGTTGGTGATTGGCTAATGGTTACCAAGCCAAAACATCGTTATGACATCATAAAGTGGACAAAATCTGATCAGCTCATTTTCAGACAGGTTTTTATAGAAATGGATCAGGACAAAAAGAGAGAGAATCTTTGTTCCTGAAACTTTCAGAATCTCTTTACACAGAGGGGACACATGTTGATGTAGAAGAGACATGAAGAAGTGGATTTTGCATAATAGGTGACCTTTAAAGGGATACTCACTTACAATTGTGTGACGTTGCAGGATAAAGAACATTTGAAACAGACTTTGACTTTTCAAAAATGAAGCTACAGAAGAGTTATACAACTGATTCAACAAGCTGAGAAGTACCGCCTGTAACTAGTAAACAGACTTTTACTTGTCACATTTAGTTTATAACTCTGAAAATAAGTGTGCTTCACCTCATTGCTGACGGAGGAGTTGTGGTGGCTCATCATCTTCTGACTGGGACAGTCCATGCTCACTGCGGAGGAACACTTTGCTATGGCCGCCGCATGCTGCTCCTTCTCCCGCTGCCGGACGATCTCCTCACAGCCGAGCCACTCACTCATGGTCTGCTGGTAGCACACTCGCACCTGCTCGTCCACCTGGGGGGAGGAGGAGGGTACCATCAAGGGTCAGTGGTTCAGGGGGAAAAAAGAGATATAGTTGTGGAAACTACAAACCTCCTTCCTCTCAGCTTCTGACATTCCAAACTGGTAATGACCCAGCAGGAAAGGCCACACCTCTTTACGCAGCGAGGCCTCCACCCCGCCGTAGTACACCAGGCGGAGCAGGTCCTTCTCCTCGTATGCCTGGAGACACAAGAACTTTCTTTTATCTTTTTGATTTTCCCTAAAAGACAATTTCAAATCATTGCACAGCATTAACAACACAGAGAGCTGTAGACTTAGTAGTTAATAATTAATAATAGAGTACTTTATTTCATTTCAGTATTGCCAGTTCTGCACAACCCTCTGAATATGTTGCACATTTGTAGATAAGCTACCTCTCCTAATATCTGCTCAGCTTTGCACTTTTCATAACAATACTGCACATATTTAATTGTATTGTGTATTTTATCAGAGTTAATGTTTTTTTCAAATGTTGAACTGGTTTTTCCTACAATTGATCTTCTTTCACTTTGTTTATGTATGCACTATATACACCAAGGCAAATTCCTCGTATGTGTAAACCTACTTGGCAACACAAGTATTATTCACAAAAAATAAACCGGTTTTCATTCAAATATTAGCTATATTTATGTTGAGGTCAAACTTATAATGGCTTCAGATAAACGTAGCTAATGTCTAAATTAACGATAGATGTGGACTTTAAGACTGACAGGGTCATTAGCCATGCTTCATGCACTCTGTTGTGAGACTAATGGTGTGAGCCACATGATTAACAGAGGATGAATATGGATGAGACACAAGATTGATGGAGGGAGAAAGCCTGAGAGTGGACATGCATGTGTGTGTGTGTGTGTGTGTGTGTGTGTGTGTGTGTGTGTGTGTGTGTGTGTGTGTGTGTGTGTGTGTGTGTGTGTGTGTGTGCAGCATAATGTCAGCAGCAGTGTGATGTTTGTGTTGCAGTGCTGTGACACCAGCGATGCTTACTGTGCAGTCCTGGAGGAACGTCTGCCAAACGTCTGTGGTGAGCCCTTTGTAGGCATCGCACGGCACATCGGGCGCCACGATGGTGTGATTGACGAGCGCAGAGAGGTGTGTGCGCACGGTGGACAGGTGACGGCAGTACGCCAACCCTGCAGGACAATACAGTTCATTACTTAGTGGCTGTGCAGATGTTAGTGATAATTCAAAAGGAGAATGTTACGCACTTCTTCCAACAAATGTTTCATACTGAATGTAAATACTTATGTCAAATGCTTTTCAGTGTAAACAATAAGCGATCACATACAGCCATAAAACGCCCGAGAGATGATCTGATTCTTCATGTTGTCGCACAGCATCTTCAGAGGAGCCCTGCAGGAAGACGCAGTACATTCACATGTACAGTGTTTCACCTATGTAAGGGGAAAGCATTTCTCTTCTCTCTCCTTAAACTAATTACCCAATTACAAACTGTATCTCATGTAGAGTTTATTACAGGGTTAGGTCTAACCTTTTATCATGCTAATTATTGTCGTGCTGCCATATAGAACAAAGTGGCTCTGAGGATGGCCTTTTTTTCATAAACTTTAACCGTTTAATCTGCCTCGCTCATCACCTCATTTTACAAACACGTGTCACTGAGGTAAATGTCACATAATTGTCTCCTAGGTAATTGACTTGTTGTTGTATCTTTGCTGCTTTCTCCGTTTCCTCTGTATTGTGTGTGCGCTCTAAAGGACTTATATACCCATGTGTTTGTGCACAATCATAGAAAGGGTGTGTTTTTCCTGATTTATCACTGTACGAAGTCATGGGGTGTCAGGTTACTGTGTGTCTTGAGCAGTTTCCCTGTCACAATGTACCACAACCAGGCTTCAGGGGTAACAGATTATATGTAACGAGATTAGGATTAAAAAATGAAGTGTAACTATTTGATTACAATTACATAAAAACAATTAAGTAATCAGATTACTGTTAATTTTAAATTGAGATTACTAGCAGGATTACAGTGTTAGACATACTGAATGAATATTCTTTATGATTTATATTCTGGCTACCTAAATTATCCTTTATTTTAAATAATGTATGCAGTAGTAATTTAATGCAGTAGGTGGACACCTGATATATATATAAATATATAATGTAAAAAATACAGTCTATGCTTTTGATGAAGATATTAGGTTAAACAACATTTGTAAACTATTACTACTCTTTGGTATGGAAATCTTGTTTTTCTCTTTTCTAAGGTTACATTGTTACATACACTTAAATAAAAACATATTATTGATATATATTTTCTCTTGTTTTTAATCAGTAATACATTACTTTTAGATTGTGATACTGATTTTATTTTTATTTTTTCAGGTAACTATTAATTGTAACGGATTACATTTTTAGAGTAACCCCTCCGAACCCTGAACACAACACAGTCCAGTGTAAAGCGTGCTTATTCCTCACCTCTCATGATTGCACCCCTTAGGCGTGGCTCCGTCAGAGAAGCTGCCATGAGAACAAGAGGAACACGACGACTTCCTGAGGGTGGGATGCCACATTGTAGCTCCCTGGTCCAAGTCTGGAGGAGTCACTGCAACACACACACCACACACACACACACACACACACAACACACACACACACACACACACACACACACACACACACACACACACACACACACACACACACACACACACACACACACACACACACACACACACACACACACACACACACACACACACACACACACACACACACACAACACACACACACACACACACACACACACACACACACACACACACACACACACACACACACACACACACACACACACACACCACACACACACACACACACACACACACACACACACACACACACACACACACACACACACACACACACTACACACACACACACACACACACACACACACACACACACACACACACACACACACACACACACACACACACACACACACACACACACACACACACACACACACACACACACACACACACACACACACACACACACACACACACACACACACACACACACACACACACACTCATTTAAAAAGCATTACGCTACACAGGCTTTCAACATTAATTACATTGATTCAAACACAGCTGGAAAGACTTGCAGAATTATGCTCATCGACTGTGATCCGCTAAAAGCACCTGAGAGTACAATTTTGTGTTTGATTCCTGTTACAGCAAGGTTAAAGCATATACAAAAAGAGTACATTTGCATTCTTGAACTAGTGCAGAATGTGAAAGCATGAAGCCGGCCAATTCAATTACATTATTATAAAAGGGAAATCGATCAATCAGTTATCCACACAGCGGCTGTTGAAAGGTTACTGCGCAGTAATGCAGTAAAAAGGAGTGGGAGGGGCTTTAATCGCAGGACACATTGATAAACATCGCCAGAAGCTCAGGACCGGTCAGGAGGAGATTAGATCAGGAAGTTAAAGCAAGCTGACAGACAGAGCAGAGGTGTGACTGTGTTACAGCTGCTTCCTGTGAGAGTGGGGGGGTCTTCAGGGCAGCTGCAGGACCTCTTTGGGACAACCAGGATGCCTGTTTTGAAGGGGGACGGCCCACTCAGTGGAAGCGAGAGGGAGGGAGTCAGATGGGGAGCATGGGTTACAGTCACTGTAACAAATAACGTGTGACAACAAATGAAAATGCAACAATCTGGAAAGGCCCGCGGGCGCCGCTCACATTCATCTGCCTCCAGTGGTGTAAAGTTACTAAATACATTTACTCAAGTATATATTGATGATAAACAATACGATCAACACTTAAAAAAGAACAAGATCTGAGTACTTCTTCCCCCTCTGTCTGCTTCTCAGGAGGGAATCTCACCAAACTCTGAGTGGCTGTTTGGAAAGAGGATGCGGAAGACATAGTCGGTGGCCTCGTCCTCCTCCTTATCTGAGACCGAGTCTGAGGATCCAGATCCCTGAGGAACCCTGTTCCGCAGCTTCGGAAACACCTTCCCCTGTGTCGAGAATATAAACAATATTTAACTAATGCCAACAACTAAATCATTCTAACCCATTAGAGCCCAGTTTAGTCATCCATGTGAATTAAAGAGGATGAGTGTCATGCTTAATAATAGGGCCTGAACCTGCATGGGCGGTTTTCATTATACTGTTTAGCTGCAGATAAAATGCTACTCACAGTCCATCAAAAAAATCCATTCATTAAAGAAGCCACTTTCTGTGTTGTGGTGCAGAGAGAACATTACGCCACACATTCATTACTATCACTCCGACTAATATTACAACCATGCAATGCGTTTCAAAACGTCGTTTTTATTGATTTATTGATCAGGCTGATTCTGCATTTGAGTGCCCTTTTATGTGTAATTTGTTTACTGTATGTGAGGCTAGGGACCCTAAAGAAAGACTTCCTGTGCTGACCTTTCCCCTCTGGGACCACAGCGGGGGGTCCAGCTGTCCGTGGGGAAGCAGGCCGTTCTCCAGGCAGGAGAGGAACTGGAGCAAGTGGCCTCCTCTTGGGAAGCGAAGTGGAGGTCTCTGGATCCCATCCTGACTGACCAGCACCACCGTCCCCCCACTGTCAACTGCAGGAGATATACCAGGTGGACTTTATGTTAAATTATTCATGATGCCATTTCATGCCACAGCAGTGTTTATTTAGACAATGATAACAAATAAAAAAGGCAAATTGTGCTATAAAGGTCTGCGAGCGCTTACCTTGTTGATGACAGTGCAAGTAAACTATCTCCCCGAGAGGGATGGTCATTGCATAGTCCCAGTATACACTAGAAAACATTAATAGAAAAAAGAATGAAGAAAATAACCTGGTTACTAGTTTTAGCACACCAGGTAAATCATCATTTCACAGTGAAAAGTAAATCCATAAGGGTATCCCTGCGATTCGAAATCTCAAGCGTCATTTATTTGTATGGCTAATAAAGAGAGTAGTTGCGCACAGACAAGCATGAGCTGAGTTGGCAAATGCAATAATAAAAAATGTTGGTGGGAGGAACAATGCACAGGCACAGGGACATAACACGGTTTGTCGGTTTTGAAAGATGTCTGACAGTGTCAATAAACCATCTGCTGAAAATAAGCCTCATCAGATCAGCAGCATTGACTCTCCATACTGAGCCAGTGAGCCACACACAAACACACGCTGCATTGTTCAGAAACACCTGAGTGTTACACAAACAACAGACAAAAAGAAATAAATATATATGGCAGAATCGTTTTTTTTATGTGAGATGGATTACACATATTAGCAAACACAGGCTGAGTACACAGACACAATCACTGTTATCATGATACATTTACAGCTGGATCATTTTGCACCTGCATTCGTAGTCCAGGTCTCCAACAGAGCCGTTCATCAGCTGGTTGGGGGTCCACTTCAGGGTCATGAGGTCAGCATTCTGGTGCATAGAGAGGTAACCTGGGATAGCCTCCATGTCATCCCTCTGAAACAACCATGGATGTTAGGGTTAGGGTTAGCATACATTACAGTTAAGGAAGTATACTGAATTATCCGGTTTAGAAATATTGTAAAAGACACCAGAGCCTGTTGTAGATATTGTAACTGCGCAAGGAATAAAACTTGAAGTGGTAACCTGTTACAAATACCTTGGTATCTGGCTTGATGATTGTCTCACTTTTAAACGTCATGTAAATAACCTGCTTAAAAAACGGAGGGTTAGGCTAGGTTTCTTCGACAGGAACAAGTCCTGTTTCTCGCTTGAGGCCAGGAAAAGGCTAGTCACTGTGACCTTTTTACCTGTGCTGGACTATGGTGATTTGATGTATATGAATGCACCTGCCAATTGCCTGGTCAAGTTAGATGCTGCGTATCACAGTGCACTGAGATTTGTGACAAACTGTAAAGCATTAACCCATCACTGTACCCTGTATGCAAGGGCTGGTTTGCCTTCGCTAACTGTACGGAGGCTCAGTCACTGGTACATTTTTATATACAAAGCCATGTTAGGGAAACTTCCATCCTACATCTGCTCCCTGATCTCACGGCGAATTGTAAGTGGCTACTGCCTGAGATCGAATGCTGTAGTTTTATTAAATGTGCCAACTGCTAGGACTGTCTTAGGGAAGACAGCTTTTAGATGCGCAGCTGCTCTGTCTTGGAACACTCTGCAATTGAAATGGAAACTGAGCAATCTGGTGCCACTAAATGTTTTTAAAGCTTGGTTGGATGCTACTCAATCGGAAGCTGTTGGTACCTGCTCATGTGGATAGTTATGTAAATTGTAATCCCTGTAATGATGCTGTAAGATGTCCTTTTGTTGTTCTGTTTATGTTTTATGTTTCATGTGGAACCTACTTGAGCAGGTCTCCCTTGACAAAGAGATCAATGATCTCAATGGGATACACCTGGATAAATAAAGGTTTGAAAGCATGTTATAGTGTTCTGACAATACAATTTAATTTGTAGCTTCCTTAAGCCTGTCAGTTGTCAATTGAGATATTATTTCTAGGGAGAGTCATAGTTATATATCCACTGAGTCATTTAGAGGGATCGGACAATTACCGGTTGTACGAGCACATTGTTTTTGCCAAACAGTAGGGTCACCCTGCTGTTTTGATGCAGCGACTCCACATATTCACGAGCTGATGGTGAGGGGGAAGGGCGTTCGTCCATGCTGCTGCTGGAGTGCCGCTTCTGGATCTGCACCACACAGAGACACAATCACATCAGATAACAATCATCGTAAACCAGAGGTAAAACTATGAATGTCTCTGCAGAATAAATTACAGATGGCCAGTCACAGTGCAGTCAGTTTTCATGAACAAGATCCTCTGTTTCACATGAATCAAGATGAGAGAAGGAGAAGATTGATTCATGTGCACCAATGCATCCGCCCATGTTCCTGATAACAGTCTGTTTCTGCTTGGAAAACACACACAAATACACAGCACCACGCAACTGCTTGGAGCACTGAGGTGCCGTAAAAAAGGCCAAGTTGACCTGGTTGGTGAATGAAGACTGAACAGGTGTGAAGTTCTCCGATACACTCTGTTCTTTCTCCGGGGACACGCTGTGCAGTAATCTTAGCGAGTCTGCTTTAATCAGACAGGCAGCATCACAGAAGGGATCAGACACACCTCTAGAACTCATAAATAAATAAACAAAAAAGGAGCCTGGCACTGATTATGCATGTTCATCTACTGCATTGCTAGTTTGATACTCACACACAGTGCGGGCCTCTTAGTGGGAGAATCCTGTCGGCAGTGGCCCCCGTGGATACGATGCCTTTGCACCAGCTCGTCAGCAGAGGGGTCGGTCCAGAAGTGGTCGGCTGTCTTCATCTTGCTGTACTCCAAAGCACAAGGTCCGACTGTCACAGTAAAGGTGAACAGTTAATGGTGCAGGCACTCACTTAACACATTATAAAACCAGTGAACATTGCAGGATCATCTTAAACATTATTTGGCACACTCAAAAATAGAGAAATAGAAGGATACAAATTGTAGAACTAAAAGAGTCGATTTTCAGAGATGTACCAGAACAGACTTCTTCTTTGACTACAAAAGCTACAAACCATTTCTATAACAGTTGAGAATGGTAGATCCAAATATCCTTGTATCCTCTAAAATAAGTGTTGTCTACTTTTGCTCTGTTGGTACATGCTGTATACATTCAGGTGGTTAAAATAAAAACATTTTAATATTAAAATCACTTTTTTCATGGACTGGAGGTTGCAAGAATATCCAATAATTGACAAGCCAAAGGCAAAGCTTAGAAAAAGCAAACAAAATACAACTGAATTGTGTGCGGCTGGAATATGTTTTTGATCTGCCTTTGTGTCTTCGTAATCAACTTACCTTCCCCTTTGATTTATCTTGTGTCTATCTTGTTTTGATATCTCTGCTTGAGGGTAAAAAATATACTAAGACAGTCTAAAGAAATACAAGTACTGGCACACTTATTAAATCTTCTGCTGAGAACCAAATGTAGCTCCCAGCAGCAGTGCCTTCGTCTCGGATGAAACCTCAGTGTTCACAGATGGGAAGCTGGTGAGGAATCATGTCTCGGCAGGATGAGCTCCTACTGGTTAAGCCTGTCAGGACCATTTGCTTTAGTCTAAACCTCCAGTGGTCAAGAGTAGAAATTAGCCAATCAAAGGCTGCAATGAAGGATAGGCTATTAGTATAAATAGGGAGAAAACATGGTTACCATAACGTCCTTGTGAAGCATACTGGTTCACTAACAAGCTTATACAATTCTGCTGAATTTGTTCCTAATACTCCCATGATTACACACGTCTATTTGAACATGAGCAGAAACCATAGTGTAAGACATGATACTAGATGATCACAATAAAAGACACATATAATTACCTAACAAAGAGGCAAGGATAGGTCCGTCCACATTGTCCATTAGAACAGCTTCTTTCTCATAATATTTACTGGAAGACAAATATGGAAGGGTGATTTTTAAAGGGCAGAGGGAGTTCTTGTAACACAGTAAAAAAGTGGTATTATTGACTATTCTCAATGTACCTGCTGTTCTCCACCAGGTAGAGGACAATTTTGTCCAGCACTTTCTCAAATAAAGCCGTCCGGATCCACAGGTTCTTGACTCCCTGCGGGCTGAGGCTGGGCAGTCGAGGCATCTTGCGTAAACCGTCTTGACTTTGCATGCTTTGACTTCGTCTGCAGGAGGAGAGAGTAACAAAATCAACAAGTATAACATGGTTTAAAATTGCATTCAGTGAAAACCGCATTTGCATGACTCAATGGCATCAGCAATTCATGATTCATAAAAGCTGGAAACATGAATTATTTAGAAGCTTCAATCCAAAAAAGAATACTTCAAGTGAGCAGACAGCCATTTATTTTTCAGAGCTTTCGCTTGCGCAGGGCTTTGATGTAAGCTTTCAAGTCTGCTGTGATGTGTGAGATGTTGGTCTCTCACTTTGTCTCCATGACCTGTTCCAGCTCCTGGGCCTTTCTGCACAGATCCTCCGCCGGGACGAAGTTCTTCCCCACCTTCATGAAGAGTGCCGCTATTTTGTTGCTACGCAGGAAGCCTGCTGCTCTCCGTTTCAGCCCATGGAGGACGCATGCCTCCACTGCAGCTGTGGGACACACACAGGGTTAGACAAGTGTTACTAGGGGGCACGATACTCTAAATGTATGCACATAAAACAGAAGAGTATATCATTAAAAGACACCAGACCTTAGTCCAATATTCCCTCTCCTTTTAGCTTTGTATTGGTCTCTACCAACTGCTGGGAAGATATCTGAATCCTAACACAATAAATAAAACCATAACACCAAAACAATGAGCTAAAAGATGACAAAGTATTACATAAGAAATTACAAATAGGGATTTATTTTTGACTAATTTGAACATATATAATAGAGCAATTACATTTTGTGATGTAATTTCTTGAAATTGTCACAAATGAATCGTACTGATCTATACTTATATAGGTTTTTTGTTTTTGTTTTGAGGCACAAAACCTTTTCTTTAGATGATAGCATGTCGAACCTCCACGTCATAATACACTTGATGTTGATAATGATTTCCAGATATTCATGCGCACTATAATAAATAAACAAAGCAGCAATGCATTTATGCACATGTCAGATGTCAAGTGAGTTTCATCACCCCCGCAATTCTGCACAGTGCATTTCTATTGTATGTTTTTATTGAAGTGTTGATGCATAGTAGTAATGCGTTTGACTGTGTTCATTTACACATTAAATGAACACAGTATAAAGTGGTGCCCTATTCAATTCTTAACTTAACCTTCTGACGCACTTTTTGTCTGTATGTGTTTTCTGTTAAGTTCAAGACTGCATACAAAAAACAATTTTTTTCTTTTTTAAATGAAGATTTACGTGATCATCTTTACATTCAAAAAGTTACCCATCGAGCTGTAGCGGACACACAAGTCGATGACACACAAGACAGACACCCCTCTCCTCTCTCAGGCCTACGTGGCAGCGCCTGGAGCTGTGTTGACATTTGAGTTTTCTTTCAGGACTAATCCTGTGGCTCTGTTCACATGGGGTCAGGGGGAAGGCTGGTGTCACCATGGTTACCCCTGTTGATGGAGCTCTGGGAGACGAGCAGCGGAGGGAGGGAGGGAGGGGTGGCAGCATCTCATCAGCATCACGATCCCTCCATCTCTCTCCATCACCCTCACCCCTTCAAACACAGCTTCTATCCTGCCTCCATGCTATCAGTACATCCGTCACTTTCTCTGTCGCTGCTGCTAACAGCGTTTATCTCCTACCTAGGAAATAAAAGTGTCAGCGATGACATCAGCTTGAGTTTTATTTCTAATACAACCATGTCATCTTTGCTGATCTTTTCCTCTCCATCTCTTCCTGCATTTTGCTCCCCTTCCTCCCTCAGCTGCTTACCTCCACATCATTATAAGAGCAAGAAGCCAAATGTCAGAACAAAGCGTAACATGACAAGGTCTCCTCGTATAGTTCATCCTGCTTCCTCTCATCGTTTCTGCTAACTAGTCTCAGATGGTAAAGGTGCAAAAGAAAGCAACTCCCAAACATGACACTGCTCTAGAGGGACTGTGTATTCCAAGCTAGCGAGAACATTCCCAGTGTGTCATAGTCTCCGCAGTTACAAACTCTAAAATGAACAACGGCATCAGGGGCAATGTTACAAACAATACCTTGGGAAATGTGTTCACTGTATGGCACGCATACATAAGAAAAGGTTTCAGTTTGAGACAGAAAGTAGGGAGAATGGAAGGAAAATGTAGTCTTGATCTGAACAATTAAAATCTTATTTTACCATTTTACCAGATGAATAATTAAAAACAGAAGTGACAAGAAAATGAGCATCATGTCAGTGGGATCACTTAATGGTGCAGTGTCTCCTGGTAAAAACAGCTAACACAGTAAATTGCCTCTAATCACCCTGTATCTGTGGCAACTGAGTGCATTAAGAGACTCGTGGACAGTGACCAACACTTTCCCCACTGCACACAAAGAGCCTATCGTGGACAGCGCTGAAATGATTAGACACTAAGTCATAGAGTGCATCCACAGAATATTATCTAATGATGTTTCTAATCAATGTATCATGTGTGTGTGTGTGTGTGTGTGTGTGTGTGTGTGTGTGTGTGTGTGTGTGTGTGTGTGTGTGTGTGTGTGTGTGTGTGTGTGTGTTATATATGCTATGATACGAATACACACTTACAGCCTGTTGTTCGCTTCACTTTCGTGGATTTGGCATTTAATGGACAGAATGATTAATCAGTATTGGTGATTAATCTCAACATTAATCACTAGATTCATCAGCCATAATGACCACACGTTACATAACAACCACCATTGGTCTAAATCAAGTTATGCTCTGGTTCATTTTAAGCGATTTGGCTGCTTTTGCTACCTTTGTCTAGATTTGATCTCATCTTCAGCATATTTAAATATTCACATCGTTGGGAAACATTATTTACTTTGTAAGCACAATAGTGAGTTGATTGTTCAAGCCAATTGGCTGTGACATGCAAACCATTTTGGTAGCTACGACAGAAAAAGCCATCAGTCAGAAGCAGTGTTGGGACTAACGCGTTACTTTTGGCAGTAACAAGTACTCTAGCGCATTACTTTTTAAATCCAGTAACTCAGTTACCGTTACTACACGGTGTTACTCCGTTAGTTTTTTTTATATAGTCAACAGCCAGGCGAACAGAGATGATAACTGTACTTAAGTACAGTACTTGAGTAAATATACTTAGATACTTCCTGTGTCACATGCGGAGACTCGCTGTGGGCGTGTTTGTGTTGTTTACTAACAAGACTATCATGGCGGCGGCGGCGGAGCTCAAGTCTAGTTTCTCCACCTGGAGATATTCTCACTATTTCACTTTTGTCGAGCACAAAGAAAATAACGTTTTAGTTAAATGTAAGTTGTGTCTTGGCGGGTCAAAGATCCTATCTACTGCCCAAACCAGTCATTCAAATCTCTTAAAAACATCTGCAAAAACAACATGCTGGGACGAAGCTAGTAGCTAAGACCACAGAGACTCAGCCGACGCCACTCCACCTCCACCTAAGCAACAGCGGCTGGATTTTAACCAAGGGACTGCTGGCCAGGGAAAAGTCGATAAAGCCATTGCACGGTATGTTGTAGAACACATGCAGGCTATTGCTACAGTGGAGTCACCCGCTTTCAGGGAGCTAGTTAGCATGATAGCATGTCCGGGCGGCACACGGCATATGGGACGGAAAACTTTTTCCAACTACCTGGAGAAAGAATATACAAAAATGGAAAGCCAGCTAATATCGATGCAATCCAGATTGCATATAATGCATGTCAAGTTGATCAACAGATTGTATTATTCTCCAATGCAATAACAGTACTGAAAGGAAGGCTATAAGGGCATTAACGGGAGCCATTTTTTTAAGTAAAAAAACCGTTACTTTTCACAGTAACGCATTACTTTTTGGTGTAAGTAACTAGTAAAGTAACTGAGTTACTTTTGAAATGAAGTAACTAGTAATGATAACTAGTTACTGGTTTTCAGTAACTAGCACAACACTGGTCAGAAGTGCCGGTCACATTTTGATTAAATGGTTACTGCATTTATAAAAGGTGAAACCAAATGAAGTGGCTTCAATCTCTTCACTGTTCAACAGAAATCAGCCAGGGTGCCATTAAAATAATCGTTTTGATCCATCATGACAGATGTAAGAAGCGAGGACTTCAACACAAAGCATCAAGAATGAATTAAATAAAAAGCAATGTGTAAGAAATTACAAACTGATTTGATAAAACTACAATTGATTGAACCTTTTCTGTGTATCTCTTACTACGCAATGCTTCATAACTCGAGTCAAGGACGGCTTTCTATCTCTACAGAGCGTCTATATTTCAGACTCTACCGGGGTATCTCATCAAAGTAGCCGTGAAGGTGGAGGCTAATTGCTCCCCGGTGAGCTGGCTGAGCTTCCCGCCCATCCTCCACTCGCTCTTATTATTACAGACCAGCTGAAAGAGTACTTGGAGTAATAAGAGCCACTATGAGGATCACAAGAGGAGGACGCTGGCTGACAACAACACAAAGATGAGAGGGTCATCCTGAGCTTCTACATGACCACTGAGATAACGTGATAGTAGTAGAGGAAAGATCCCCTCAGACTGACGAGCATCTATGAAAAAAAGCAGTTTGTTGATCCAATACTGTCTACAGCGAAGGCCAACAATACTGCTGAGAGGCAAAATCAAATGAAAACACAAACAATGCACAGGACACTGGTACACAAACATCACATTGAATTCAATTCTGTGGAAGGTAATACATCATTTAAAGAAAAAACAAAACATTAAAAGATATTTGGGGCAAGCTAACTGGTTGGGGGGATGTCTATTATTATTTGGTTTAATACATTTTCAAGCTCTGCAGTAAATTCCTTTCACAGCTATACAATCAGATACTCTTGGATATCATATGGTAGGGATGTTATCTCCATGGACACTCAAGCACACGTTATTGATTGTATATTTTTATAACCTGAGAGGCGTTATGTCTGGTATAGTGTAGGCACAGTAGCTTCGGTCTGACGCACATGACAGGAGATTGAATTCAGTTTTTAAAAAGTTAGTGAAACTGTCTTACAGTAAAGCAGATTTTCTCTTTTTGAAGAGTCTGTGTAAAGGGAAGGTCTCATAACTGTTCATTTGTTTATACCATAAACACATTTTCCTACATTTCAATAGCTTGCCAAGACTGTCATGTTATGAGTTAAGAGCAGTCTTTGTCTGCGAGGATTGGCTCCTGGCTAGTACGTTGTTACTGATTACGGCTCTGAACTGAGGCAGACATCTGACCGGTGTGAGCGCCTGCATGTGGGCAGTGTGTTTCTCACAGTGATCGTGCTGCGCTCTGTTGGCTATTTGGAGGCAAGAACAATAACATTTGGTGAAATATTGAACTTTAAAATGTCCGTTATTTTGCTTGTGTAGAAGTTAAGCTGATGATGGGGATCTTCACGTCACTGTACTGGCTGTCTGTTTTTAATGTGGCAACTATAATCCCGACTTCCTTTTAAAGGCTTGTATTCATTTGGCAAAAAAAACTTGTTGTTGGAGAAATATCTCTATTATAGGAATATAAAAGTAATAATAAGGAACATCAGCTATCCTCTCTGATGGACTAATAATAATAATTCCTTACATTTATTATTGCGCTTTTCCAGATGCTCAAAGTGCTTTACAAATACACATTACACACATGTAACGGTCATGTACTGTCTTGCCCAGGACACAACGGCTTTACAGACGCAGCGGGTTTCGAACTGGTGTTCCCCAACGCCCCCTTGATCAACGCACAGCCCACTGCGCCACTCCGCCCATCTTCACACCTCAAAGTCATCAAGGTGCTTTACAAGTACACATTACACACATATCATACATGTACTCTAGACAGTACCCACAGGAGCAAATTCGGGTGAAGTGTCTTGCCCAAGGGCACAACGGCCTGACGCAGTGGCAGCGGGTTTCGAACTGGAGTTTCCCAACGCCACCCTTGATCTGATGATCAACGCACAGCCCACTGCGCCACTGCTTCCCACTAAGATTAAGATTGGTGTTGCCAGAACATGTGTGTATGCATGTATTGTTGGTAGTGGTGAATAACTCTAAACATTGACCATGTTGCTTATATTCATTTGGATCTATGACACTAAGTCTTTTGCTTTCATCATGGAAACATAAAGGATCATTGCTATGTTCTTGGAGAACAGTAAAGTTAAGTTAAACCTCTTACTTTCCTTTAACATTGTATTTGAGAGTTAGTTTTCATTATCAAAATGGCTACACAGTGGAATTATCAGACAGGGAATTTTGTCGAAATGCTAGTATATATAATGCCCTCCTATGTACTTTGTTTCATCATGTTCTAAAATGTGCCCTGTGTCCAATTAAGTGTTGTGTAGAGTTGTTTTGTGATAAGTCATTGTGACCACAGCTAAAAAGATAAATGATAGAAGATAAACATGAAAAAAGATCAGTAGAATCTTTCTTGTAACGGTAAAGGAAGCAATACATACAGATAATGGAAATCCCCAGCTTAAAATTAATCCAAAAACAGTCAATGAAATTTACAAACAGTGG
>NW_022991187.1:25000-30000 GCF_902827175.1 Gymnodraco acuticeps
TTCAATGTACCTAGAGCAACATTATTCAGACTCAAAGAGCCTTTATCTTTACATTTAGTTGTAATAATACTAAATGAAATGACTCTGCATGTGTTATGAGATGCCAGGAGAACTATAGCCTACACAACAAACATAAGGAATGATAAAAGATTTTCGGGGAAAATCAAAACATTTGCAAGCGATATATTTCAATTCAAGTATATTTTTAAACCTAAAACATATTTTCCAACTGTTCAAGACTTACAAATCGAACACGATATATGAGTCTTATTAACTCATCCTGATTAATGCCGAGTGCCATCTGTTAATAAAGTGAGCTATCATGTTTTTCTATCCACAGACTCCATCAGGCTGCACTTAAGGTATAGTAAAAGTGAATCCCACTGAGGCCGTATCAGCGCACAGGAGGCAGGTTCAATCATGGGGAAGGGCCTGGTTTCCACTGATAAGACTGCAAACAGGACTCAGAGGAAAACAAATCAGACCAAAGTCTAGCTATTCATCTTTTCACAAGATCCAGGATGGGATTTTTATCTTCGTTTGTTTGGTAGAAATAAAGTCTTGTAATTTATGAGGCAATCTAATATGAAACTAATTAAATAAATCCATCAATAATTAACAGAAGTGCTCTGAACTGGGATACATGAGAAAGTCATTGTTCCCTTAAAACGTATTTTAATCTTCCCCTGTTTCAGTATTTTAGACCAAAATAAACGATATATAAAAGTTTTAGGTTGGTGATGTTGTAAAGCTTCAGGTGTTATAAATGTGTAAATATCAGGTGTTCATGATTTTAAGGAAACCTTCCCTGAACAGAGGCAAACAAAAACCTCAACAGTAAAGACCACAATGTAAACACCACTATAGGAGAACACACACACACACACACACACACACACACACACACACACACACACACCACAACACACACACACACACACACACACACACACACACACACACACACACACACACACACACACACACACACACACACACACACACACACACACACACACACACACACACACACACACACACACACACACACACACACACACACACACACCACACACACACACACACACACACACACACACACACACACACCACACACACACACACACACACACCACACACACACACACACCCACACACACACACACCACACACACACACACACACACACACACACACACACACACACACAGCTTTCATTGAGAAATGTAATTGCCTTTAATGTAATCTATATCCAACAAAGTTAATATGTTTGAAGCTGGGTTGGTTCAACTACACATATTTAGTCACATTGCAGTAAAATGTTCTTACCAACAGTAACTCTTGTGTTGGGCATGGACTGTGCATACACAGTATTACTCTAAAGCAGTATTGTAAAGAAAAATCAATGACAGACATTAGAGATCTCCTCAAAATGGAGGATAATGTAACTTGAGCTTTCACTACGTTTTCCATGTGACAGGGTTCATGTGACATATCTAAACAGATATTTATGCAAGCATTCATTAACACCATGTCCTCCGTCCTCTCATCTATATTTAAAGACTCCTGTAAGCGTTCTGAGAAAGATTGTTCACACCAGGATGAATATCTCATAGAGTAAAACCTTATTCCACGTCTGAATGTCAGACAAACTAAATGGTAGCGACATCTCATTTGATCTCTGCTGAACCCTGGTCTTCTGTTTTTCTACAGTTACCTCAAATGATGATGAGTGACATGAGGAGGCTGAAAACCAGCTGAACAAACCTCCAGAGCTGCTTCCATCTTTGTTTCCACTCAACATCATATAACGCATTACATGAATTACACACAGTCACACACAGTCACACACACACACACACACACACACACACACACACCACACACACACACACACACACACACACACACACACACACACACACACACACACACACACACACACACACACACACACACCACACACACACACACACACACACACACACACACACACACACACACACACACACACACACACACACACACACACACACACACACACACACACACACACACACACACACACACACACACACACACACACACACACACACACACACACCACACACACACACACACACACACTTTGATACCGACTCTTACCAAATGGCTGGGCAGAAGGCTGATGGTTTGCTCTGCCATAAACACCACAAACACTGAACACACACAATCTGTTTCTCCATGCGAATAATTACTGAGCTGCAGCACGAACACTCAAAACAGAAAGCTCTTAATTATATTAAAAACATTGTTAAAGAAAAAAGCAACACTTCAAACCCGTAATGGTAATAATATACATAATATTTTGGCTTGTTTAGTCTTAAAAGAAAAAAAGACATTTCGTTTTTAGAGCATCAAAACCAATGTATCTCAGGTGTCATCAGGAAAAGATGGGGCGTTCAGTGCAAGTGTCAACACATGTTTGCTATGTTTCACCTATCTAAGCACAGGGGGAAACTGGGCTGAACAGATTCATAAAAACCAACGTGTTTGTTTTTCCGAGGCGAGAAGTGCAGAGCTGAAAACACCCACCTCCTTCTTGACGGTGCGCAGCAGCCTCTGACGAGTCTCTGCCTCTGAAACACAGCACACATACAAAGGACATTATCACAATCCGTCTAAAAACACAATTTGAATTTAGAAATATAGTTATCCTCTTGTTTTGTGTTGCTCCCACCTGCCATGATTGTTGCCATGGATCCTGTCTCCTGTCTGCGAGCGGCACTACTCCCATCCGCTGAGAGCTGCCTCACACCGAGGATATAGCCCCGCCCCTTAAAGACACACACAGGGCAGCCATTGGGTGGCCCGAGTGTCAAAGAACACACTGATATTTACAGATTTCTAGCATTACAATCTGAATATAATCTCCATTAGATATATAGTTGCCTACAGAATAGATATCCGTTTATTTGAAATAAAAAGGTTAATATCACTGAATGAGATGCAATGTAAATAGATAAATATAATTGGGAGGAGTACTCAGATCTTGTACTTGAGTAAAAGTACAACTACAAGAGTGTAGATATACTCTGTTACAAGTAACATTCAAAATGTTACTCAAGTGAAAGTACAAAAGTATTAGCATCAAAATATACTTAAAGTACCAAAAGTAAAGATACTCATTACAAATTGGCCCATTTTAGAATAATATATATTATATGTTTTGATTATAATTATTGATGCATTAAAGTGTTATTAAAGCTGGTACTGTAAAGGTGCAGCTAGTTTTAATAACTTTGTACACAGCAGGGTAGCTTGTGAATGTTACTCCAGGTGTAACTAAAGTCTGATTGAAGAGTTTATTATAATTCACATCATTAATCAAAATCTGCAAAGTAACTACAGGGACATATACAATTGTATTTATACTATTTTAATATAAGTATAATATTGTATTTAATATTTCAAGTTACTTTACAGATTTGGATTAATAATATGAAATGTAATCAAACACTTAAATAAGAATGTAGTTACTCCTGGAATAAATTCACAAGCTACCCTGCAGTATACAAAGTCATTAAAACTAGCTGCACCTTTACCAGCTTTGATAACACTTTAATGATCAATCATTAAAATCAAAACATACAATATTCTAAAATGGACCATTTTGCATAATGACTACTTTTACTTTTGGTACTTTAAGTATATTTAGATTCTAATACTTTTGCCCTTTTACTAGAGTAACATTTTGAATGCAGGTCTTTACTACACTCTGGTACTTTTACTTAAGTACAATAAGTGTATACCTCTCCCACCTAAAGAGTAGTTGCCCGCTTATTTCAAATACAAATGTCAACATCACTGAATGAGACTTAAAGCAGTGATCTCATTACTGTAATGTTTTCTATCGAATAGATGCCATGCAAATAGATATAGATATATGCATATCCCCAAACTGAAACAAAGCATAATACATGATGGATGGGAGTTGTGTGCTTGTAACATGGAAACATTTCGTCTTCACGCCATCTTGTGGCAACATAAGGAACAGCTGGGAAACTAAATCCTGTGATTTACCAGTGATTTATCTCCAAATCACATCTGATTGTTACAGATTTGCCATTCCGCAATGTTTGGGCTTGGTATGCATCACTGAAATTGTAATTCAGAATATATGATCAGAAATGCGGATATACAGCATTTTAAGACTATTCTCCACCTGTTGCTCGATACACTCAGGATACATGCCTGGAGTTCAAAAGGTGGAGCATATCAGGACAAATCTCTGGGTAAATAACAATAATGAGGATAAACAAAACTATGTAAATATAAGTTTGAATTCAGACACAATTCTACATACAAATTGAAAAATATTGATGTTGATAGACTTTTGGTATACGTTTACTTAAACACTTTTGTTAGAGAAAAAGGTGTAATTGTGCAAAAATAATTCTACAAATAAATGTATTCCCTTCAATGAGATATCTAATTTTATTTATTCATAAATAATGGTTCAGAAAAGCTGCATCACTTATTGTCCAGAAGATAGTGACTGTGTCTCTTTCGAAGCGTACGACCCCCAAGAAAGAACAAATAATGAAATAAAACATACAATTCACAGCTTGAATCTTAATGAAAATGCTGTCTTCAATTATAGCAACACATTTCACACTTCAGTGTTTTTGGTGTGAGTGAGAACTTGTTCAGGAAAACCACCGTCTGTGTCACAGTAAGGAGTGGGTGTAGCATTTAGTGCAGCGAAGTGTGGAGTTTCAGTTCTGCCTGCAGGACTGAGCTGTCATGCAGATCAGGTGGTGAAAACATTGAGGCATAACACAGGATGACAGATCCACATGTTCCTTCTGTGGATAAACATGTCAAAATGGGATTCCTTGTATAATCTTAAATCCTGACACCCGATCACCTGTTCGGACCTGCAGTTTTACAGTTTTTCAATGTGAATACCAGCCAGAATAATAAAACAACTTGAATATTCGGACCATCATGTCTTATTT